>NC_089585.1:101903038-102203038 GCF_019320115.1 Miscanthus floridulus
TGGACACGACGTATTCCATGTCGTGGAGCTGCACACGACGTCGAACAGCAGCTTGGGCCGGTCACGGCCACAGCCGGTGCCAACGGATTTACCCACGCTCGGCCCAGCTCTGCACGGACACGGCCGGGGACAATTCCGGGAACGATGTCGCGCGGTCGAGGTCCGCGGCCATCAGCGGGTGGAGGCGGCGGTCGGCGTGCGCGACGCCCGCGGCAGGGACGCGGCCACGGCGCCCGGGCTTCCCCGTCTCGCCGCGGAGGAGGTGGCCGAGGCGGGCGAGGATGCGCACACGCGGTCGTCGTCCGTGCCCGCGGCCAGCTCCTCCCCGCGGAGGAAGACGACGCACGCGAGGCGGCCGCGGTGCGTCCACGCGCGTGCGTCCACCACGCTGCACTGCATGTCGGCCAGCACGGCGAACACCTCGGAGATGAGCCCCGTGCGGTCGGCTCCCGTGAGCTCCAGCGCCGTCAGCCCTCGAGCGCCGCGGCCGCGACGGCTCGTTCCACGTCCCAGAGACTGCAGATCGAAGCAACGCGTCAGCGAAAGGCAGCTCATTTTCGGAACGCGTGGGCGGGCGGAGGACGGGATGTACCTGCTGGATGTAGGTGGACGCTGTCGTCGGTGAGCTTGCGGCCGAGGCGGTCGGTGACGTGGAAGACGTCCATGAACCAGCGTCCGGAGGAGATGTAGGCCTTGTTGATGGAGAGGTCGAGGTCGGCGAGCACCTGCACGGCCTCCAGCAGCAACCCTCTCTTCCTGACGTGTCCACCTGCAGCGCGGCACCACGGACCAGAGCCCCCAACCAAAGTCAGCCACCAAGAACCGGAGGACGAGACGGGGAACGGATGGCGACGACGGCGGAGCGCGGCTCACCTGCACCAGCGTGGCCGTGGGGCAGACGGCATTGTCGATGACCACCCGAGGCGTGTTCATCCGGATCACCAGCTTCTCGTACTCATCCAGCCACTCCATCGCCGCCGGCCGGTCTCTCGCGAGCTCCGCCTCGGCGTGTGCGTGGCTGCAGGCAGCGAGCCCTGGCCCGCACGCCGGATGTATATAAAGCGCACGCGAGGCGACCCCTGACAGCAGGGACGAAGGGAACAAGGAGGGGGCCGAGGACGACGACGCTTCGGCGGGATCGCCCGCGGGCTTGGATGCTTCCCCGCGCTTTGGCATGGCTCTGCGCGCCTGGACCACGACCACTGCATCCTACTTCCCGCAGGGCCACGCCGATCACGCAGGTGCCGCGCCGTGGACCTGCGCGCCGCGGTGCGTGCGCGTCTCGCCGTTCGTGCCGTGCCGCGTGGGCGCGCATGCCGGCTGCTGCTGCTGCTGGCCGTTCGCCAAGACGCCGACGTGCCAGCGTGGGCTGTCGGACTGGGCTACCGCTGCCGGCTGCTGCTGCTGCTGGCCGTTCGCCAAGACGCCGACGTGCATGTGCATGCATCCGCGTGCGTGTGCCACCTGGACCCGGAGGTGCCACGCGGATTAAAAAATTAAAACGAACGTGGTATGGGCCAGGAATACGCCACAAACAAAGATGATGGACCAAAAACCCACTTTCTGAGTTGATAGACCTAAGTGAAACTAGAGCACAAGTTGATGAACCACCAGTGCATTTAACTCTTATAGAATTAAGGGAGAACGTTGGGTTGATCTCACGAACGGTCGAAAGATCGAGTCCGTAGAGGAAACCCCACGAGCGCAACTTAATCTGATTCGCCAAAATGAAACCCCCAGTTGTCCCCCACCCCCGTTACACAACGCTTAAAAAATATAGGCTCCCTTCCCCTCTCGTAATCCGACGAGCCGAGAGACGTTAGCCACGTCAAAGCCTAAGCACCCGATCTAACCGAGCGCTGGAGCAAAGGGAAAGCCGTCGCCGCTTGTCTCTTCGTCACCACCATCGAGAACGAGGATTAGAGTACCGCCATGGAAGCTAGGAGGACGAAGGTACGACTACGGAGTCAACTCCACCAACCTAACTGCATCTGCGCCTGCATCACGCAGGCACGGGTCTTCACACTCGATGGCTTCATCATCGGCTAATGAAGGTAAACCCGGGATCTAATCTAAGTCTAAGTAGGTGTCCTAACTGGCACTAGAGATCCTATTAAGTTCCTAATCCTAAGTTTTTCTTTCTAACAGGTACTCGTTCCTATGGAAGAAGACTAGGATGATGCCGCGGTCGAGTATGTGCTTAATGGCCGCTAAGCATCCATCTTAATCTGACTTCGCCTTCCGCAGGCAGACCAAGCATTCACCAGTCACACTACTGGAAACAGGGCATTCGCCGAGTGCAAACTGTTTTACCGAGTGTCAAAAATCGAGCACTCGGCAAAACATTCTTTGCCGAGTGCCACACTCGGCAAAGAATTATTTACCGAGTGCCGGGCACTCGGCAAAGGACTTCTTTGCCAAGTGTCAGGCTCTCGGCAAAAGCTCGGCACTCGGCATAGGCTGCCCCGCGTAACGGTGTTCGGCCACGTCCTTATTTGCCGAGTGCCTGAAATAATTTTTTTGAAATACCTTTGCCGAGTGTCCCAGTGAAGGCACTCGGCAAAGAGGAAATTTCTAAAAAAAAATTCAAAAACCTCTTTGTCGAGTGCCATGCCCCGACGCTCGGCAAAGTTTTTTTTTTGTTTTTGGCCTCCAAATTTTTTGTGCAGCCCTTTTAAAGTACCAGGAACTCATCGTTAGAATTTGAGGATTTTTTGTGGTTTTTTGATATATTTACTTTATTTCGTTTACTTAAATTTTTTCGAAAAATATAAATTTGAACTGCACGTGGTACGAATAATGGAATTTAATGATTCAAAAAACGATAGTCATATTACTGAGTGTAGTGTGAGGCCGTATCCAGGAACGGACCCAAAATTTCGGACATCTTGTTCACGAAACATGACCGCGAACTTGCGTGCGAAGTGTTTTTAAATTCTATAAAAAGCAAACGAAGTCCGAAAATCATGAAACTTGTTGAGATGTCGTGATATCGTATGTGGAGGCTATGATAAAAATTTTAGAAGATTCTGTGCACGTTGTCACGTACGATGCTTGCAAACTGAAGAATCTCCGAAGAAGTTTCATGATTTCGTGAAGAGACCGACAAGGTGGTAAGCATCGTACGTGACAACTTGCGCGAAACATTTTAAAAATTTTATCACAGCCTCCACATATGATATCATGACATCTTGAAAAGTTTCATGATTTTTGGACTTCGTTTGCTTTTTAGAGAATTTTAAAACAACTCGACTGCAAGTTCATGGTCATGTTTCGTGAACAAGATGTTCGAAATTGGTGGTCTGGTCCTGGATACGGCCTCACATTATACTAAATAACATGATTTTCCCATTCATTTTTTCATTATTCGAATGACTAGCATTTATAATTTGAATTATCCAAGAAAATTCAATTAAATAAAATAAATTAAAGAAATATAGAAAAAGTCCGAGAAATATGCCACATTGGAACATGGAGTACCAGGTATTGTATGAGAACTGCAGACAGAAAAATTTGGAGGTCAAAAATGAAAAAAAAATATAGTTTGCCGAGTGTTAAAAAATGACACTCGGCAAATCACCGCTTTGCCGAGCGCCACGACGTATGGCACTCGGCAAAGAATTTTTTTAAAAAAAATTAAAACCCCTCTTTGCCGAGTGCCAGTCCGAGGGCACTCGGCAAAGATTTTTTTTAAAAAAAATTATTTGTCGAGTACCAGACCAGGTGACACTCGGCAAAGAATTAAAAAAAACTTTGCCGAATACCCGATCAGGGGCACTCGGCAAAGGGCGGATTTAACCTCCCGGCCCAGCCGGCCCACACACCGCACACACGCACCCGCCCGCCAGCACCGCCCGCCGCCGGAGGTGGAGGAGAAAGAGGAGGATAAGAGGATAAGCTCGTCAGACACCTCGCGCTCTTCACCGGACACCAGCCCGCCGTGCCGCTCGACAGGTCCTCCCCCGAACGCGCACTGCTCTCCGTTGTTTCATGTGAGGATCTCCCTTAATCCTTCTCCCTCTTCTCCTCCCGCCTCGTCCTGTACCTGTGTATGTGCACGTGATGGGACGCGGGGGCCGTTAATGGTTGCGGAGGTCAGCGGCGGTGGAGGAACTCCAGCGGCCGAGCGCGTCGGGTCCGTCCGATCGAGCGAGATGGAGCCCGACGATGCCAGTTGCCAGCAAAAGCCCCGTACTGGCAGGCCCTCACATGTGCCGCGCGGGTCGTTGCTTTGCTCCTCCAGCCAGCCCTGCGCGCAGTCACGTGGGGGCGCCGTACCGCGCAGCGTGCTCCAGCTCCCGCGGCAGCCGCGCATGGCGTAACCAGGGTCCAGGGAGTGGGACGACTCACTGAAGCAGCTGAGCTGAGCAAGCTTGCTGGAGCGATGGCGTGCGTCCACTCGGCTGGCATGTGGCATTGCAGCGGCAGCCGGCAGGCGGGCATGAATCCATGGGTGCATGACAGCAGGTGCAGCGACCGCACCCGCTGCAACCTTGTTCACCGCGGGTTCTGATTCGACACGACGACACGCCTTTGTCTTCTTTTCTTTGTTCCTCTTCCTCTTAATTTAACGAATTGATGTCGCACCAGTTTAATTTGGTGCCTTGTTATTTGTTCTTCCCTTGAGAGAGGGATCGACACTTGTACCATTGCTTGTCATTTGTTTGGATCAATTCAACAATTCGATTTAACCGTCGCGTATATATGTGCCTTGGATGAACGTTGCCCGCATGGTGATGAGGTTTTCGGTTCACGGTGTTTTGTTATGCCTTAATATGCTGAGGATGTGCTGGGCGTGTTACCCTGTATCATGCTACCAATGCTCTGCTTTTTAGCCCCTCTTCTTTTTTTTCACTTTTTTCTGGTGCATAAGGCAAAAAGAATTACCACACCGGCAAAGTTCATTTAGAGAAATATAGGATCAAACGATAAACTAGAACAGCATTTTGATCAAACAAAGGAATGGGTAATCATCTTTCTAATTAAAATGACGGTGCATGAGACGTTAGTACACACTACAGAGTAATAGCAGAATGAATGAACGTATATTTTGGGGCTTAAAAAGATATGTTTTGGGCTTAGGTCATCATGAAAATTTTCCATTTTTAGAACAGCCTTACCTGTCATCTCTGTTTAAAAGGCGGTGCCTAGCTCATTTCTAGGCTCTTTCACGCATAGATATGTTTGTTGGGCTTATGTATTCATGAAATTAGGAAAATTTAGAGATCGGCCAAAATTCTGGACATCTCTGTTGCTCTTCGTGCGTAGATCAATTGACACATATATAGAGCTGTAATTATGAATTAGTAGTGTGACTGTGAATATGAGTGTAGTTTTTCTAATACATGTATTACTATGTTTTTTGTAATTATGTTTTTGTTATTTTGCACCTATTTCTAATTACGTTTTGTTTTTTTCTTTTTATTGCAGGTGATTTGAACAAAGATGGCGGGCGACCGTCATAGGTCCGTGAACTCGATTTACCAAAGACCACGCCGGCTGCAGGAGGAGGCGGAGGGATCAGACAGGGAGGAGGACCGCCAGCCGCAGGAGGAGGCTGTCTCCTCCCACGCCGCGTGAGGGAGGAGCTGGAGGAGGAGGTGGCGCCCGTAGACGAGTCGGACGAGGAGCTGGTTCGGCAGACGGACGGGAGGAGGGGCCGCACAAGGACGACGAGTGCGAGGCGGCAAGGCACAGGTTCCGCTTCCCTCCGACTCCTCTTCGAGTGTCTACTTACGAGGTCCCGTGAGCCTCCCACAGGTTCCGTTTCCTCACCAACGTCCAGTGATTCGCCCCGAAGGGTAAAAGTAAGTAACTTTATATGTTATCACCACTACTTCATATGATATGATGAAAAAAAACTAATAATTTTTCTTAATCACTTGTGCAGGACTGGGTGGTTGTGTCGTGTGGTAGCGCACAGCTAGTCAACGGCATCCTGGGTCTTCTGTGTAGGCAACACTTCCCCGGCATTGTCACGTACGCATCGAAGACGGAGCCGGCCTACTCGTTTGACCACTACGCCGTCGCCCTCGATGCGGAGTACCCCAACAAGGCGGCGCGGGTGAAGGCAGAGTTTTGGCTAAGTCTTCCTCTCACAACATTGCTCAATCCGTCGTATTCATTGGACTTTTTCTTGAAATAATGAATGGATACATCGTTTTTGTATGCAGACTTATTACAGATGCGAGGAGGGATTTGAGGCCAGAACGGAACAGGTGACTATCAAAGCCTGTAAAAAACTCGTCACCGACATGCATCACGAGGTGCGCATCCAGGCCATCGTAACCTACTATGGGTCGAAGCTTGGAGAGAGGAAACCAAGAAAGACGCAAGAGAGATACAGCTGACCCGGGGGAGCAGTACCTTAAGGTAAATGAAGACATCAATATTGATTCGTTTTGAGATTTAAGTTGGTTTAATTTGATCTTCTTATAGGTCCAATACTTGATGATGTGTAGATGATTCCCTGGTGGTGCCAAGCGTATCCCGAGTGCTTGGCGATGATGGTGGAGAGGTGGTTCACGGAGGAGTACCTCAAGATGCACAGGGATGCCCGGGACTTTCGTTTGCAGATACAAGATCCAGCACACCATCAAGGCAGCCGCAGCCTCGTCGGATATAAACAAGCATGGGTACGCAAATTCATTTACCTATTGTGACGCTCAGTTCTGCCTGATTTCTAATCATCGTGCTGTCTTTCTCGCAGTCGGCGTCACATAGTGGCCAGGATTGCACAGACTTCCAGGCATGGTGTATGGCCCACAAAGGCAAGGCGACGTCCGACGTCTCCTTCAACCTGGAGGACCCACCCGAGGGCATACACGAACCCGAACGTCCACTCCAGCATCAGTGAGTACACTGAGGGTGGCGAGGTCGCTTCATGGGCCAGACCACGATCGAGCACCAGGACTTCAATGGAGAGGCCGTTCATGAGGGCGGGGCAAGGCAAGAAGCATGGGTGGTTCTGGCTTGGCGACGGCATCATCGACACGGCCTCTACTCCCTCTCTCTCATAGATCCAAGCACGGAGCACGAGCGAGAACCCGCCCATTCGCACTCGATGTGATTCCTGTTTTACTCGTCATACATTGATCTTTATACACCTTAATAGCTTTGCATTACTGAAACATTGAAGTGAAATTATTACAGGCCCGGCTGATGATGAACAAGAAATAAGGCCAACGTCATGCGAGGGTGACGGGGGACCGCTTGTAGGCCGCAGCAGTAGGATGGCGGTCTAGCTGGAGGCGGGCGGGCCAAGCGGCAGGCCCAAGCGCAGAGGTTGACGGACATTACGGAGTTCCTACAAGGGCTTAGGCAACGTGTGGGCTTCTCTCTGCAACTGGGCTGTTGGTTCCACCTCCGCCTCCGCGTCAGCTGCAGCTACTCTTGTGAGTATGAAAGTTTTTTACTTTCGCTTGTGCTTTGCTTGTATGACTCTACCTTCTAGATTAGCTATCCAAATAATCTTGTATCACATGTAATATTTCTCCTTTATGGCAGTCTTCATCTGACGGTGGTTCGAATAATCTACCTCATGCACCTCCGAATGATGGAGCTGGGCCTTCACCACAGTCGCAGTGGCCGAGATGAGTGCACGTTGTATTTTTTTCATTGTTGTTCACTTGGTGATGGACTTGTGATATACTTGTGATGCACTTGTGGACTTTGATGGACTTGTGATGGACTTATGGATTATTTGGATATACTTGAGCACTTATTATTATATATGTGATATATATTATGATGGATGTGATATGTGCGGATGATGTGTGGGATGGATGAGATATATATGTGATATATGTTGTATGAATTTATTTGTCACGATGAAATATAAAAAAAAATTAAAAATTATCGTTTGGATCACTTTGCCGAGTGTTACACTCGGCAAAGGAACCCGTTGTCGAGTGCTATGGTCACAGCACTCGGCAAAGCTGGAAAAATAGGCGCTTGGAAAATCATTTTTCCAGCTTTGCCGAGTGTCATGACCATGGTACTCGGCAAAGAATTTTTTTTAAAAAAAAATCAAACTTTGCCAGTGCATGACAAGAACACTCGGCAAAGATTTTTTTTTTTAAATCAAACTTTACCGAGCGCCGGATAGAGGGCACTCGGCAAAGAATTTTTTTTAAAAAAAATAAAAATCTTTGCCGAATGCCTGCAGGATTGGCACTCGCAAAGCGACCGTCACGGGGCCAGCGCCGGCGCCGTGACGGTCGCTTTTCTTTGTCCGAGTGCCCCCGGGCTCTCGACAAAGAAGACTTTTACCGATCAATTTTTTGCCGTGTGTTCTTTGCCGAATGCCGCACTCGACAAAGACTTTGCCAAACGTAATTTGACCTTTATCAGTGCCTCAGACACTCAGCAAAAAAAAAAAACATAATCCAGTAGTGTCACACACTCACCCGTCAGCAGCGACTAATGACTTTGCTCGATGAATACTCACAAACTAATCAGCTGCGGCGGCTACGGCTGCAACCACCCGCGCTGCAGCAGATGCATAGCATCCCATTCCAAATCCAATAGACGGAGTCGCCACGCGCGCGCAGGAGAAACATATGGCCGCCCCGCCGATATTCCTGGAGCCGTGGAGCGGTAGTCAATGCCGCGGCTCAACATTTTTTTCCTGGGGGCTCTACAGTCTACACATTGTACATTCGATAGGTACTAACACTTATCTGAATTCTGGAAATCAATTAGTAAACTGTAGCGTCGTAGATTCGCACAATGAAAAGAAAGCAGAGACATGAAAGACGCGCGCCACTCAAAATCTGATTGCGACAACGTCCTCCGTCCGTTCATGAAATCCTTCTAGAAAAGTCGGGAAAAAAAATCCTTCTAGAAACAGGTGGTGGCGCTGGTCCCCGCCAGCCTTGCCTGATGCCGACACGCACCGTGGCGCTACGATCATCTATGGGCACCAAATGATGGAGCAGCCCGTGCTGTGTGTGTTAGGAAAATTTGACAAGCCATCGATCTGATCTGATCCCTCACCAGAACTATTAATTCGTTGGGATTAATACATGGGTCCCGTCCGCCCGCGCTCGCCTACCGTTTCTCTCTGCCTAGGTCTTCGTCAAACGTCTACTAATAATGCACGCAAAATATCTCACTGTTCTCGTCTCATGATAGTTGTACCTGATACCACCTATCGATCACCAACCTGCTGCTGTTATGGCACGTTTGGTTCACCCCTTTAGTTTAGTCATTTTTAGTCACTAAAATATCAAACACTTTACTAAAGTTTATGGATCACTCTAGTGGGTTTTTACAACCCTGTTCGTTTGGCTTATAAGTCGTATTTTTTTAAGTTAACGAACAGTTTTTTTCTCTCACGACAAATCAATCAATAATACTTCAGTCATGGCTTATCAGTCAAGCGAACAGGATATTAGTCACCAAAAGGTAGCTAAAAGTGACTAAAGTGTACATGAGACAGCTGTTTTAGTGGGTAGAACCAAACATGAGTGGCTAAACTTTAGACGGGTCGCTAAACTGGCCCTTTATCTAACGTGACGGATCGTGTTTCCATTCATAATAATTGAGCCACATGGCGAAATATTATTACAAAGAAATATTATTTATACTATATGCTACGTGTATATAAATATTATCAATCAAACCCAATTCAAAGCGATGATATAACGTTTTTAAAGCTCGCGACGGACGAACGCCGAAGGCTCCGCTCCATTTGTGAATTACATTCTGTAGCAAAACGATAAGTCTTGACGTCGTTTTTGCTCCAATTACCGGCGTCTGCTGATTTGGTCCCATCACACATCGGAGACAGCTTTGCCCCTGCCCGTTATCCCCGTTTCATTGACCCCCTGCGGGCCGCGGCACCGCCGCACCGCTCGTGGTTTTCCAGAGCGGGGCGCCCCCGCACCCCCACTCGACCTGGCCTCTCCTCTCTATTTATCCTGTGCATCAGATCACGGAAGTGACCACGCCACAGTCCACTCTCCACTGGCCAGGCACACAAGAAGCGAAACTTGCTGCGCTCACTCGTGACGTGTCTCCTAGCGAACCCTTGTGGAAAAAAGAAGGGATGGGCGTCAGCGCTGGAGCTCACGATCTGAAGCACCGGCGCCACCAGGAGGCGCGCGTGCCCGACGCCGACGGCGCGTCGCTCGCGGCGATGTACCTCTACGGCGACGTGCTCGAGTCCGTGGTGGAGCGGGTCCCCGCGGCAGACCTGGCCGCCGCGGCGTGGGTCTCGCGGGAGTGCTCCGCGCGGTGCGCGCCGCGCTGCGCCGCCGCCCGCGGCGGCTGCCCTGGCTCGTCGTGCACCTCCAGGGCCCCCGCGGCGTTGGCGGGGGCGGGGGCGGGGGCCTCCGGTGCGCCGCGGCGTACGACCCGTGCTCGGGCGCCTGGCTCGCCGTGCCGGCGGCGCCGCGCCACGCCACGCCATCGCACGTCCGCCTCCTGCGCGGCGCGCGCGGCGACCGCGTCTGCGCACTCTCGCTCTCGGGGCTCGCCGTCGCCGCCGACCCGCTCGGGACGACGGCGGGATGCGTCGCTCCGCTGGACGCCCCCACCGTGTGGCGCGTCGACCCGGTGTTCGCCGCGGTGGGCGACCGCGTCGTCGCGCTCGGCGGCGCGTGCCGGCTGGCGCTGGCCGACGGCGGCGACGCCGCCGCGGTCGAGGTACACGAGGCCGGCGGCGGGTGGACCGCCTGCGACCCGATGCCCGACGCGCTCAGGGACTCCGCGGCCGCGACGTGGCTCTCCGCGGCCGCCACGGACCAGCGGGTGTATCTCGTGGAGAGGACCCACCGGGTGGGCGAGCTGGTTCGAACCCGGCGAACCGGCGGTGGGGCCCCACCCGTCGCCTCGGCCCCGACGCCACCGTCACCACGTGGGGCGTCGCGCCCGGCCGCGTCGTTGGCGCCGAGGAGCGCCTCGTTCTGTTCGGGGGCTAAGCGGGGCAGACAAGGAGGCGGAGTGCACAGTCGTCGTCCAGGCATGGGAGGTGGACGGCGACACTCTGGAACAGACCCCCTCTGCATCCAGCGATTGCGATGCCGCCGGAGCTGTCCGAGAGGCTGTTTCCTCGTGACGACATTGATGACGACGACGACGACGAAGAGGAACTGGACGACAGGTCGTTGTCGATCGGGGTGTGCGGCAACGCCGCGGGCGGGTACGTGTACAATGCGGCCGAACCGGCGAACGGCGCGGTGCTCTACGAGCTGTGGGAGGAGGGGAAGGCGAAGGGAAGCACCACCGCCGTGGCGCGCTGGGACTGGGTGCCCTGCGCGCCAGCCGACGCAGCCGTGCTGGCCCAGCCGCTGGGCCGTGCCATCCTGGCCTGCTCGCCGGTGGGGCTGGATGAGCTGGCGTTGGCCGTTGGTGCAAGGGGCCCACGCTGACGCACGGCGACACACCGAATCAAGTGGAAGCACCGCTGTTCGCAACTTGCAAGCGAAAGCGAAGACGTGTTTAGATTGAGGTCAATACTAGAAACGCGGGCGCGGCTTCCCCGCGCCTTGGCTTTTGATTAGGCCCAATAACAATAAGAATTTAGGTGTAGTTTATTTTTTTTATGTATTTTAAGATTTTATCATTACAAAGTATAATTTTATTTATCCCTAAAAAGCATAGGTAAAAATTTTTGTGAAAAAATTCTTGCTAAAACATGTGATATTATGAATGCACTGTATAGTTCTACTAGCCCTTCTAAATGAGCTAGAGCCTGTGGGTTTTGAACCTCCGGCGGGCAAACCTTAGTCTATATGTTGCTCGTGAGCCGCCAAGTACCAGTCTCAGAAGATAGAGGAGAGCGCTAGGCGCAGATTTCCGGAAGGCCCAGTATGGATTGTTTGCCAACTTCACAGATCCGGTTTCCAATCGTTAATACATAAAGTCCGATAAGCATGTCTTGGGCAAAAAAATTCATTATTGGCCCACCATTGATTACAAGATTTAGCTTACGGATTTCAGATCAACTCCAAAAGGCAACTGTCGCGGCCATTAGGTGGGCGAGAAGGTAAGCAGACGCCAGCACCATCCACGCCTGGCAATATAACACAACGGAGGAATTGATAAACATGGAAGCCGTGGCAGTCCACGTGAAAGCACCATTGAAGAGAGCCTCCCAGGCTGCGAAGGGTGCAGACGGCATGAACAGTCTCAAGTAGCCCATTGCCACATAAATCAGTGCAACGTAGATGGCTGGCAACATGAAAAATGGCAGACGCCACAGGAAGCCAGCACCCCAGTTGGGGTCGTTGTAAAAGATGTGAGGTATAATCAAAGGTGGCCTTTATGTTGATTTGAGAAAAAATATGAGGAGGTTTTCGCAAACATTGTTGAGAGGGTCTCTGGAGCGCGGGTTGATTTTCGATAAAGAGAAGGTCTTTTTTGCAAAAAAAAAACCAGCGCCCATCCGATCTGGACTGCGGGTTGATTTCAAAATAATCTAAGGTGTTTTTTGCAAAATATACTGAGAGGGCATCTGGAGCGCGGGTTGATTTCCGAAAAATCAAAGGGGTTTTTCGGAAAATAACCACGGCTCGCCCAATCTGGACCATTCGCGCCCCCGATCGAACGGCCGTGAAAAACCCGTGATGTGGGGCCTGTTCGGCAGGACTGAAAAACACTGTTCCGGCTGATTGTTGTGAGAGAAAAATACTGTTCTGGCAGGACGTGAACAGTGATTCTGTGAGATGAAAAACAAGCCAGCCGGCTGGCTTTAAGCTAGCCAAACACGCCCGTGGCACGCTGGCTGACCAGCTTTTGAAGGCAGGTTTCATATGTAAAGATATAATAAGCAAATAAAAGGGCAACAAGGATGTTATTGTTCTGTCTGGAGAAAGAAAAAATGGAAAAAAAATGCAGATCAATACTGCCAGATGACATTTTCTAGTGTAGCTGAAAACATAGAATGTTTCTTCATAGAATTCTTGAAATAAATGGAAATATAGGTTCCTTCTAAGAACCCTGCCCACTCCGGTCCCAAAAAGGCTGGCCCTTTCGAAAGGATAAGGATATATCTCTACAATACAGATAAGTATGATAACTGTGCATTATTATAACCATTAAAGCGCCTTGGGCACCACTGCATTATTATAACTCAAAATAAGCTGGCTTATCGGCTAGAATCTACATTATTTTTCTTTCACAATAAAAATAGCTTTAGCCGGTTGCTCTCACAATAAAACAGCTTCAGCCAGCTGCTTTCACAATAAAATAGCCTCCGCCAGCTTATCAGCCGACTTTAATACCAGCCGAACGTACGGTTGTCTCACGAGCGATCCAAACGAGTGAGCTATAATAAAGACTGTGTTTTCTCGTAACATTAAACTGGCTTCTTATCTAAGACGATTTACTGATTGATGCTACCCCTGTTCTCTTTGGCCCGCTCTTGGCTTAGGATCTGCGTCCAACCCTTTAAACACTTATGATTCTCGAAGCGTATTAACTTCTATTTTTTATTGTAATATGTTAACGAACTATAGCAAAATTGTAGAATTAACTTTTGCGAAAAAACCAATTTACTCTTTCATCTACAAAAGAATGTAATTCTCGTTTTCTAAGGAGTCAAACAGTATAAACTTTGACCAAAGTTATACTAACATTCATGATGTAAAATAAATATAATTAGATTAATCATGGAATATATTTTTTAATTCTATCATCAGTTATGGGTTCGAATCTAAGGGAAATTTTATATAATGTTTTCTACCCCGAAATTTTCTTGTCTTTCCCGAATGCTAAGGAGAAGAAGAGGATTGAGGCAAAAGAAAATGCTATTTTGGAGTTTTATCAACAATTTATTTGTGTAGATGGGGACCTGGTATTTATAGAGTCCTTATGCGAGGAATTACAAAAGAATTTTTTTCAATAAAAATGTGAATTAGGAAGAATTGGTTGACGAAATATGAATCGAAGACTGGATCTTAATATCCCTCAGAATAATATATTCTTGTTACTACGAGATGTATTGGCCATAGTAAAAAAAATCAACAAAAATGTGAATTAGGAAGATGTATTTTATGAGAAAACAAGCGATTCGGTGCCTGGAACGTCCTGCGGAGATTAATTCCAGCCACTCGTTACAAAAGGTCTTCTGCAATATTACTTCTCATCTCCTGGGCTGTATATATGGAAACACAGAAATGAGATTGTGTTCAATCAACTTGCCCCATCTGTGTGTTGACTGTCCGCTTCTATCAAAGAAATGGTCCAACTATGGCCGCACCGCCTCCCAGTGGCGAATCCAGCCCAAGAAATGACCTAGGGCGGACTTTGTACCTTAAAATTTTGGCTAATGAACTACAACATGCATATCGAGGACAAAAATTGTAGAACCAATAAAAATCAAGATGTTACCTTTTAATAGCGGAATTATCAGTAATACATGTTTCGATTGACAAATACAGTATAGAACATGTCAATTTTGAAGACAAATCAATTAGAAAATGACATTATTAATCATAAAAGCCTTGAAAACTAGTGAATTAGAAAATAACAGTATAGAACCTATCAATAATAACTAAATTATCAATGTGATGGTTGGCCGGCTGCTGGCTGAGGCAAGCAGTACTGTAGCAGCTGCAGCAGTGCCAGCTGCAGGCGGGGAGCTCCTGTGCCAAAGGCCAGAGCGGGAGCTGGGCTGGCCGGCAGCCGTCGAGGCGTCGAGGGCCGAGCCGCGGGGCCGCCGGTGACCGGCGGCCGGCAGGACCGGGCTACCGGGGGGAGGCGCCAAGGCGAGGCGGGAGGCAGGTGAGTCGCCGACAACAGGAGAGGCGGGCGGCGACGCCGAATCCGCAGGCGCCGGGATGGCAAGGGCGAGCGCGAGAGAGGAGGCCGTGGCGGCGCGTGCGCGTGAAGGAGCTGCTGGAGCGGGCGACGGTGCCGCATCACCTAAGGCCAGCTCGCCTGGGCTAGGTACCTGTTGGGTCGCGGCCCAGTCTCAGGCAGCCAGGCCCATGAAGCTCTACATGTCCGCCTCGTACGGGAGCAGTGCCGCTGTCGTCTTCGACCTCGGTTCCTCGCCTCATCGCCCTCGCCAGCGCCAGCTCCGGCCGCCTCCAGGGGGTGGGGAAGGGGTGACCGGCCACAAGGACCTAGGGCGGCCGCCCTAGCTCGCCCTAGTGGTGGCTCCGCCTCTGCCGCCTCCCTATCAACGAGCAAGCAGTTTTTGTGGTCTGCTAAAAAAAAGCAGGCCCCATTCGTTTCGCTAAAAAAAATAAACCGAAATACTGTTCCAACTGATTTGTTGTGAGAGAAAACACTATTCCGGCTAAACAAAAACAAGCTAAAAAAGACGGATTATGAGAGAAGCGAACAGGGCCGCAGTTTTTGTGATGCCTGTTGTTCATTAGCTGCCAATATATAATACAGATTCTTCACTGTCAACTTCTTGTAAACCCCGTTGACCCCTCAAAAAAAATTCCTTTAGATCAGTGGCACTGTTCTTGCCATCTCCAATGAATGAATCAGGTGGGGAAGCAACCTCCCCACGTTGACCCCTCAAAAATTTGTGAGATAATTATAACATTTTATCTATAGTGTTAATGTATACTAAATTTCCTGACTGACCAAAATAATGATCGAAATTTTGAGAAGTAATTTTTAACATAAAATATGATGTTCTATATCACCTCATAAGATTATAAAACTAAAACTCTATTTATATGCAAAGAAACAAAAAATAATAAATCTTGTTAAGGGGTAAACTAGACGAACTGAAGCAGTTAGGGTAAATCGAATCAAACATTAGTTTATGGATTATTTGGACAAAGGTTAAACTTGGATGGAGTAATTTGGACTTTTTTTTCTAATAGAATACAAGGGACATTTCAAGCACGTGCAATCGAATTTTTAAAATTTGTTCATTGATATATATTTGTAATTTTAAGAGTGAATTTCACGAATAAGATATGAAGACTTGCTCCACATTAGAATTACACAAAGATTTTTTTTTCATCAAATAGAGGTTTATGGAAATATGCCAACATTTGTCGTCTTATTTGGCAAAGAAAAATAAAGTACGTTATAAAACAATTTAATTAGCCAGTTGGATATTTATAAAAAGTAACCAGTCAGTCGATGCACCCCGATCATAGCCGTATCTACACCATCATGCTCATACATTGCACGATATCTTGTAGGTGCATAATCCTCAAACTTCTAGGTGATCTTGCATATGACCTCTTAATCTAATCCAACCTAGCCCTTGACACAAATTATGACAAAGGCCCTGTTCGGCTTACCCCATATTCGACTTGTTCGGCTTCTTTTTTTCAGCCAGAACAGTGTTTTTCTCTCACAACAATTCAGCCAGAACAGTGTTTTCAGCCAAGTTTCAGACCAGCGAACGGGGCCAAATTAGCCCTTGTAGCGACAAGCCTCCACACATGAAAGTGTCGATTGGATCTAATAAGATAAACATGCAAAGTCACATATAACTTCAGAGGTACGGTATTTGTTGACGAGGTTAAACCAAAACCTACATCACGAGAGATGGCTAAGGGCACTCCTCCCAAATACTATGTTGTTCTAGACCGATGTCTTTGATCGTGAGGGCCGTCGAACTCTCAAATAGTAAATACTGGAGCAAAGCAGAGCCTTTTTTTTATATTCCTCCTCCCTTTTATCACTGTCACCGGCGGCACTATCTGTAGACCTCTCCTTACAACACAAAGCCCGTCGTGGCCCTGCATCTACCCTAGATGCCGAGAATATTCCTTTAGGTGGGGTACTTAGACCAACACAAGTATAAAAAAGGCATATGACTACTTTAGACTGGGGGACCACTTGAGCCCCTTGCGAAGTGTCTCCCGATCAACATGGATCGCGCCCTTCGCCCTGGTCTTGTCCCTTCGACGAAGCGTTTTCTCTTCGCCTACTTTCATCGCCGAAGCCCTTCGCCTCCTAGCGAAGTCCCATGACCTGCGAAAACAATAATGATTGATTTCGAGCAAGACCCGGGGACGGTGTTATGCGAAGGTTGCGGGGGGGGGGGGGGGGGGGGGGGCGAAAAGGGTTGCACCCAACATACCGCAACACAGGCCGCTTTAGAGTCGTGACAACGTGCCACCTCCCTCCTGCGAGCATATCGCTAAATCGTCATGGTAATAACAAAAGCCCTTCTTTCATACTGTAAAAAGATCAAATAATAAAGTCTTACTCAAATTTTTCCGATACTGCTAAATATAAGTCAATGATCTACGAATGAATATATTCGATGCAGATCTAACTTCATCCACCCACAGCAAATCCCACTATTCCAGCCTCCTCCTCTGGTCCTACTCTACCGTGGAAATATAAACATCTGTACCATGACCGGTGGTTTCTACGGCTGATAAGTCGGCTGATGCTGATTTGTTGTGAGAGAAAAAAATTGTACCATGACTGATACGTCAGGCTAATAAGTTCAAGCGAAATGGGCGCTAACTTCATCCACCCACACCAAATCCCACTGTTTCGTGGAAACCTAAACATTAGTCAATGAAGGCGGCGGTGGATATGCTGTGCAATTCGTCAATGCTACGTCATGATCAAGGCACTCAGGGCGTGTTTGGATCGAGCCCTCGCAGGCAGATGCCTGCCAGGCAGCTCATCCTGTCCCCAGGCGTGGAAAATCGGACGCTTGGGACTCACGCGCGCTCCAGGCAAGTCTGGCCAGTCTGAAACCAAACAAGCCCTAAGTGCCTATCCACAAAGCAGGATTGCAGGGAGCCAGGGACGATGCAGATTGCAGAGACAATGACTACTGACGACGGGAAAAATTGTGCCGAGGACCCAATGTCTCCCGGGACGGGAGATGCCGCGTTGCAAACAAGGACACCTCGTTGACTCCAAGGTATGGCAACCACTTTGGCGGACCAAACCGTCAAGTCCCATTTGTGTTCGGACATTGGATCGTACTCTCGAAAAATAACAGAGATGCTATGTGTTAATTCGGGATCACTGTTCATGAGCTATCAGGATGAACATCAGTAAAAAACTGCTGCAAACAGGATGTGTCGGATTTGAAACTTCTCCAAAGAAAGGAGATGGGTCACTCAAACGCACCGAGACCTGGTAACAATTTACTACAGTTGTAATTTTCAGGATAACAATAATGTAGTACTCCTGCAAAGCCCTACAACCACGAGCTGCCTGTTCGCTGGTTGGTTTCTGAGCTGTTTTGGGCTGGCTGGTGCTGGTTTGTTGTGAGAGGAAAACACTGTTGACTGACTGGTTTGGGCTGGCTGAAACCAACAAGCGAACAGGCTGAAGGTGACGAACCAAGTTGCTGAGACTTTTCTCAGATCAGAATGCCCGAATTTTTTACTATTTGACTCTTTTTTTCGAAAGTTCTTCTCGAATAGACCCCTGGCGGAAACAATTCCAGAAAATGGACCTTTGGCTCGGCGCCAGAGTGAGTGGCGCCGAGCTCGGCGCCACGGTGACTGGCGCCGAGGTCCTGGACACGGGCAAACGGCCTGCCAGGGGCTCGGCGCCAGCCACTCTGGCGCCGAGCTCGGCGCCGTAGATCTTGGCGCCGAGCTCGGCGCCAGTCTGAATGGCGCCGAGCTCGGCCTAAATATCTACCATCTTCTTCCCCATCTCCGCGCCCTAGCCAGCCGTCGCTGCTCCACCGCCGTGCCCGCGCCCGCGCCCGCCCGCGCGCGCCCGACGGCGCCCGCGCCCGCCCCGCGCCGCGCGCGCCACGCCGCGCCACCCGCCCGCCCGCGCTCGCCGCGCCGCCCGCCCGCGCCCGCCGCGCCGAGCCCGCGCCACGCCTGCCCGCGCCACGCCGGGCTCGTCCGAGCCGCGCTCGCCCGCCCGCGCCGCTGCAGCTCCGCCTGCCCGAGCCGCTGCTGCTCCGGCGGCCGAGCCCCGCGCCGCGCCGCTGCCTCCGCTCCCTCGCCCGAGCCCGCACCGCGCCGCCGTGCCCTCGCGCTGTTGCCCGTTGGTTGGCTGCAGCGCCGAGCCGCCACGCCCTCCACCGCTGTCCTCGCCTTTGTCTCCACCGGCGGCCTCGGCCTCACCCCGCCTTGCCCCCTCCACCGCCGGCCTCGCCCCGCCTTGCCGACGTCCACCGCCGCCCTCGCCTCCCGCGGCCGTCGAGCCGGTCTCGCAGCGCGGAGCGCCGGCCACCCCGCGACCGCCGCGCGCCACCTCTGTCGTTGGTCGCGCCACCGCAGGCCCGGATATTCGCCTAGACCTACGCCCATCGTCTGTCGACCCGGAAAGGTAAAAATATGAATATGCAATGTACCTATTTAGTTGGTGTATGTTATTTACTAGTTATACTGTGATGACTTTGTTAGTTGATTTAGTTAGATATATATGTAGATAGATAGAAACATAGATACATTGGTAAATAGATATAGTTAGATAGCTACTTAGATATGTAGTTATATTTGTAGTTAACTGCATATGATCTTGCTATTTAGTGAGTACACTATAAATATATACGTAGTTATTATCATGATTACTTAGTTTGCAGTTAGAAAGTACTTGTTAGGTACTATCTATCGTCTAATTTGGACTAAAGGACATGTGTTTCGTTACGTTTTTGAAATAGATGGACAACCTAGTGACCATATATCATGGAGGCACGGTTGAAAGCGATCGTTATGGATATGTTGAGTTTCTTGACATGCAAAGCGTGCCTGTGCTATTCAATGATAGGCCTTCATTTAGTGATATAGTTACAAGGGCTCAGGAGGAGCTGCATTGCTTTGGAGATGATGACATTGCAGTTGATGGTGTACTGCACCTAGGTTGTCCTCCGAACATCTTCAGGCGAATGATCTCAATTGGTTGTGCGGATCAGTGGGACAACTATGTGAGATCGACTATGAAGAGCCAGCTACAATGTTTGGACGTGGTTGTTCGTCGGGTGTTAGTTGATCCAATCCCTCATGGGTTTACCCCAGCAATGGATCATCCGGCACACATCGACCCTCCCGTTCCGGAACCTTACCTGCATGTGCAGATTGCGCCTACGGTTCCTGATGCTCAATCTACCCCCAATGCGTTATTTGGAGATGGTTGTCATACTCATGTTTTCATGGCAGATCCTCCTTATGAGATCCCTTTGACACAGAATCATCCGAGTAAGTGTCTTAACCGCATGGTTTTTGGAAGCTTATCCCGTTCCTTACATCTATTTCTTTCATTCTTTCCTCATTTCTGTAATGACGTTGCAGGAGACATTCCTGAGAATATCGATGTGCCCCATGTTGCTACGTAAGTGTACTTTTTAGATGGATTTTGTGGCTCCAATAATGTTGAAATTATGAATGATTCGGAGCCATATGAGATGGCTAGGGCTCTTGATTCTGATGATGATCGTCCTGTTGGAGAGCTGACGGAGAGTGATGTTGAGATGATGAGGCGTATCTTTCCCGACCGCCGTGATCCTAGAGTTCATGAGTTTAGTGATCTTGCTCATTCTGATCTGGCGTTTGCAGAAGGACGTGATGATGAGCTCCTAGAAGCTCTTGAGGCCGGTCCTAACATGGTAATTGAGGAGGGGAGGGTGTTCAATGACCTCCCTGCTTTGAAGAGGTGGTTGCAGGCTTTTGCAGTGATACGAAAGAGGCCTTACAGGGTATTGCATTCATATGTGGAGCGCCGTTACACAGTTGTGTGTGACAAGGAATGCTGCCCATGGAGGTTTTGTGCAAGGAAGCAACAGGTGACCGGAAAATGGAAGATCACAAAAGTAGTTGGGCCACACAATTGTGCTGACCATGAGCTGACACTGAGGCATCGGCAGTTGACATCTACCCTCATTGCCAAGCGGTTGATGGGAATTTTGCAGGGAGAACCCAACATGAAGGTGAGAACAATTATCAGGACCGTTGAGGCGTTGTATGGAGGATATGTGATAACTTATGGTAAAGCATGAAGGGCTAAGCAGCGAGCGTGGAAGATGATATATGGGGACTGGGAGGATGGGTATAAGCAGCTGCCAGTTCTTTTCAATGCAATCAAAGCAGTGAATCCAGGCATGCATTATGAGTACATCCCAAAACCTAATGCATGGAAGGATGGGAGGCAGATATTTTTCCGTGCCTTCTGGTGCTTTCCTTAGTGTGTCGAGGCCTTTAGGCACTGTCGTCCTGTCTTCTCCATTGATGGTACGTTCTTGATTGTCAAATACCAGGGCACACTTCTTATAGCCATATCCTGTGACGCGAACAACAAGTTGGTTCCTTTGGCATTTGCTTTGGTTGAGAAGGAGAACAATGACAGTTGGGGATGGTTCTTGAGGCTAGTCTAGATACATGTGATTGGCCCTGGCAGGGAGGTTGGCGTCATATCTGATAGGCATCAGGGCATACTTAATACCGTGCGAGAGCAGTTAGAGGGGTATGCACCTTTGCACCATCGTTGGTGTACTCGACACCTTGCCGAGAATCTACTACGGAAGGACGGTGTCAAGAAAAACTTTGATCTGTTGCAGGAGGCTGCTCGATAGCTTGAGGACAAGTACTTTAGGGAAAAGTTAGAGCAGGTCAGAACCGCATCAAATGCAGAAGGTAGACAATGGCTCACAGGTTTGATGAGGAATTTGGAGAAATGAACGAGAGCTCATGACGACGGTGGCTAGAGGTACGAGTTTTAGTGTAGCAACATGGCAGAGCCATTCAATAAGTTGCTATTAGGGATATGTGGTATGCCCGTGAATGCAATTGTTCAATTCACCTTCTATAAGCTTGTTGCCTGGTTCAACGATAGACACGCCCATGCATTGCAGTTGAGGAGTGATGGAGAGATATGGGCTCCGAAACCAAAGGCACACCTAGAGAAGGCAAGAGAAAGGGCTGGCACACATGAGGTTGCATGCTTTGACCACGCCACAGGGACTTATCAGGTCGAGCATAGGGGCGGTACAACGTCCGACGGCGAGGTCCGAGAGTCGAGGATACATGTGGTTGTCCTCTAAGATTTCAAGTGCACTTATGGTAAACCAAGGTAATACCACTTTGTATGTTCGCATTTGGTGGCAGCAGCTAGGCATCGCAACTATAATATCAAGAGGAGGATACCTCACGAGTTCAGTGTCAACACGCTTGTGAACACATGGAGCCCTCGCTTCGTGCCTTTTTGGGACCCTGGAGAGTGGCCTCCTTATGATGGGCCGAAGTACATTGCGGATCCAGCTTACCGTTGGAACAAGCGTGGATCAAGGCAGAGGACGAGGCATAGGATGGTTATGGATCAGATACCCGGAAGAACTAGACGTGGGAGAGGAACTCCATTTGTTACTAATCCCGAGCAGCACGAGTGCGGCAAGTGCGGTAGACTTGGCCACAACTCACGAAGTTGCCATTGATAGATTAGTGAGGTAGGACTATTGGTTTATAGTATTATTTTATATTTTGTCATATCATATATTTAATTATGCATGTCTCAATTTATGCTTGTATTTGTGTCAATTATCTATACATTTATAAGTTCATGTTTCATTGTACATTGCAATTCTAATTCATTCACTTTTTTTGTAGGATGGAGCAATTCCACCTGCTCGACCTTTACACTCCAGGCACCAGCGCTCTGGGTCACAAGGGTAGGGGCAAGAGTAGGAGACAGTGAGGGATGTGGTAGATGTTACTATGAACTATTGTGAATTTTGTATTTACTTATCTTTAACTATTCGGGACTGTATGGACATTGTGGACTATTTGTACTTTGCATGACATATTATGTTGGTTGTGATATTCATTGTGGTTGCATTATGCTTGTTGGATGATTAAATGTTTAGAATATATATTGATGTCTCTGTTTGTAACTGTGGATGCTTCTAATACAAGACCGTATCTTGCGAATTTTTTGCGTGAACCTTTAATCATACTATACTTGTACAAAGGCACAAATGTAGTACACAGATTAACTATAAATTTATTACATTTATAATCTAGGAATATTTGTACATATGCTGTGTACAAGAATCTATGCTTTTCAGAGAATCTATGCTTTTTAGAGAATAAACATAGACTTTTCAGATACACGGACAGCATCGAATTATCACATCACTGATATAGACCTCTCAGATGCAAGGACAACATGCAAGGAAGCACAACTAAACTCTATCTCCACCATCCATCTTATAACTGTTTGGTCCAAGGGCTGAGGTAAATCGGCACACGGATCGCTGACATGGCACATTGACAGGCCTCCATTCCTCCTCTCAACCTATAAATAACCACTCACTCCCTCTCATTCACACAAACAATAAGGAAGAAGAACACTCCTCAGCATTTACTTTCGTTGTAGTACCAATGTCTGGAGGGTCATCCAGAGGGAGAGGAAAGGGGAAGAAAACTACCTGGGGGTGGGAGGGTCCTCTTGGTCCCGATTTCTTTGAGGAAGCTCTTTATGAGAGGTTCTCAGTTGAGAGCAAAAGTGATTTCACCAAAGAGGCACCACTGACAGGATACGATGAAAGGAAAGAAGAGTGGCCAAAATGCATGCATGGTGAGGACTGCCTAGTGCAGATGTTCACCGAGGGAATAGATGGAGGTCGTCGTTTCTTCAAATGCCCACGAGCATGGGTAATTTCTATTACTATTTGTTTCTTCAATATGTTTGTCTTGTATATCACTTACACAACATACTTTTTGTAGTCTTCCTTGGCCGAAGAAAACTGTGGGTTCAGTAGGTGGGTCGATCCTCGACCTATTTATCCGCATGCGGAGTACATCTACTACCTACAAGACCGTATCTTCGATCTAGAAAGGGAAGTTAGCAGCGGTTACAAGGACGACGAACAGGATGACAACAATAATGGTGCCGATTCACAGGAGGCACTCTGCAATGATCCATATTGCACCTGCCCTAACCACAAGAAAAAGGAGTCTCCCCCATCACCCCTGTCACCACCACCAACAACAACGGGAGGCTACTATGGAGAAGGTGCAACACAATTTGCTATGTGGCCACACTACTAGGATGACTTTATGTTTTTCTTGTGGAGAACCCCAGGTTGAATTACCTAAGGCATGTTAGGTTTAATTACCGAAGGCATGGTTTAATTACCTAAGGCATGTTAGGTTTAGTCAAAGAAAACTATGTACCCAGGTTCGGTACCTGTAGTCACATGCCATTTAATGTGTTTCGTGTGTTGATTTCTATAATGTCGTATGTCGTTAACTGTTTTTTGCAGCACGTGTTCAAATGGAAATAAGTCTGTATCATTAAGCGGAATATTAAGACCATTGATAATGAAAACAACCACATAATGAAAAGTTCGATACTATGTCACATTACACAACATATTAATAGTATAACTAAGTGCCGACAGTAGACAAAGGGGCAAATGCACTTCCAAATCCTCAATCTGAAACGTACTGAGTAAGCAACTCATCATCTGAGTATCAGTCCTCTACTACAACCCTGTTGCTGCGGCTAGGCTCAACTGCGTTGCTCTGACTTGCCTGTCGCTTGTAGTAAGCGGCCTCCGCTTCATCTACGGCCGCTGCGGCCTGAGTGAAGAACGCGTCGTCATCCTCCTCTACCTGTAAGCCTGCCTCTGCTAGAGCGATGAGCTCGCTCAGTCTGCCAGTGTCGTCATCAGCCTCCTGCGCCTGAATGCCCGCCTCTGCTAGAGAGATGAGCTTGCTCAATCTGCCTATGTCGTCCTCAGCCTCCTGCGCCTGTATGCCCGCCTCTGCTAGAGCAATGAGCTCACTCAGTCTGCCAGTGTCGTTGTCGGATACCAGAAAAAGGGGTACCCCAAGCAAAAACCAAAAAACTGCTTAGACCCTAAAAACAAGAGCCAATAAGACAAACGAGGTCTCAGCCAAAATCTCCGATTCGCCCGAGGCCCCCTCGCCGAGGCCCCTTCGCCCGAGGTCCCCTCGCCGAGGCCTCAGAAGGAGTACCGATTCTCCGATTCGCCCGAGGCCCCCTCACCGAGGTCTGCGATTCTCCGATTCGCGCGAGACCGCCTCGCCGCCAGCCCCGCGACCACCGCTTTGACTAAGACTACTCTGGCTGGACATCACATCCAATCAAGGCGCTCAACCACTCCGACAACCACACGACGGCACAGTACAGCGAAGTGGCAGACCCGACGTCAGTCACGTCAGCGCCCTGCCATCCACGACGGGACTGCGCAGGGGTTACCGGCTACTGTGCTGCCTAAACTCCTGCACCAAGGACGAACACGATGTGGGGAGTCAGAACTGGGTTCCTGTGACCTCGAGACCAGCGGACCGACCGCTCCGCCTCGCTCGAGACCCCCGATAGGCCTCGGATGAACTGACCGAGTTCCGCCTCGCCCGAGACTCCCGGTAGGGCCTCGGGCGAACTGGCCATGCTCCGCCTCGCCCGAGGCTGGGCTCGTCCAGCAACCTCATCGCCTCCGCCTCAAAAGTCGCTCTTGCAGGCTGTCGCATCCAATTAATGCGCCCAACTACACCCACTACGTAAGCCACGATCGGTAGTGCGCCGCGACAGGAGCGACGGGACAACAGTCAAATCGCCTTTTTACCATCCCTTACTGACAATGCAGGGTACCGTATCCTGTAGACGCACGTTCCGCACTGTTCCGCCTAAATCAACTACGACGATGACCGCCAAGACCTCGCATTGCCACCTGCAAAGGCCTCGGCACAGCAGGCCTCAGCACAGCGGGTCTCGGCCTCAGCACAGCGGGTCTCGGCATAACCGACTACCACATCCACCAGGCCTCGACACTTCACCAAGTCAACAAATGTACAGGAGCGCAGCATGTCGCCGGCCTTGGAGACCATACCGACTAGACACCGACGGAAACTCCCATGACGCCATGCTGCTCCAGGGAGCAGAATACGTCAGCAAATAGTAGCCTTCTCATGTACTTCTGGCTTCCTCCTTGTGGCTATAAAAGGAGGTAGCCAGTACCATTTATAGGGGGGAAGAAAAAAGGAGAAACAACCCACACGGGCAATGTACCTCACCCTGTAACCTGCATCTCTCTCCGCAGGGACTTGGGACGAACTCCCTCTCTCGCTTAGCTTGTAATCCCCTGCCATGACCACCCCGGTGCAAGGAATACAAGAACACCCCCTCAGACTGGACGTAGGGCATTCACTGCCTGAACCAGTATAAACCTTGTGTCTCTTTGCATCACCATCCGGAATAAGGAGCACGCAGCACGAATTCACTCGTCGGTTGAGGGACCCCCGATTCCAAAACACCGACAGTTGGCGCGCCAGGTAGGGGACTCTGCGTGTCAGCTTCATCATCCTAACAAATTCCGGATGGCAGACCCCGTTCAACCACTACGTCTCGGCACGATAGTCTGGTTCGGGAGCCTAGAGTTCATTTCTCTAGGACATGAGTACGATATGGTACTCCTCCCACCCAGAGCCTCATCGACCGACGACGACGCCACGCACCAGCAGCCCGCGCGCAGGCGGCGCTCGGGCCAACGCTCCCGCCGCAACCGACAAGCACGGCGTGCGCGGGACCGCCTCAACATCACGCAAGACCAGGGCGACGCTCCGCGCACCGCTGGTTTCCCCCACCCGGCTGTTGGTACAGAGTCCCTGGCTGGGGACCTGTCCAGCTTAAGTCTGGGCGAAAGGGAGACGCCGGCAGCACGCAGCAACGCCCCGTCAGCAAGCTCTGCCCCGCCGCCTCCTGAGGAACCGACTCCGGCGGAGCTGAACCCGGCGGCGGCCCCATCTCTGTACCCCTTCGGGTTGAGAAATGCCGCCGCCACCTACGCTCTCGCCTACGCCTCCACTCATGCGGAGCCTTCGGAGCCCTTGGGAGGCCAATGTTTCGCCCTTGACTTCTCCGCTGGAACTTCGGCCTACACCCGCGCTGAGTCCTCGGAAGAGGACGAGGCGTGGGCCGGAGCAGACTTCTCAGGCCTTTGCGACCCTGAAGCCATGCGTCGTTTCATGGCCGCAAGCGACTATTGCTTCGGTTACTCTGACTCTGAGGACGAGGGCACTTACAATCCCACTCGCGAGTGCTTCCACGTCGGGCTCGGGATGCCAAGAGCTGGTGATGAGGATGCAGGGGCAGGCAACCGTTCCCCCCCATGCGAGGGGGGAGGTGGCGCAACATCTCCGCACATCGGATCCCCGGCAGCGTGGAACGAGAACCCCACCCCCGAGGGACTCCATTGCCTTGACCTGGAGCAGCTCCGTGAGCTTCAGGCCAAGGTCGAACAAGACCGACTCCTTCTACGGTAGCTCCGAGAGACGCTCGAGCGAGAGCAGCAGGGGCGCGGTGACGGCAGAGCATCCCGGCTAAGGGCTCACGACGTCTACCACCGCATCAACAACGACGAGGGGGGTGCGCTACCCCCCACCTTCAATCGCGCTAGCCAGAACATTGCCGCAGCGGCGATGCTGATCCGAACGATGCCCGAGCCATCAACCACCGAGGGGCAGCGAGTCCACGGCGTGCTCCGAGGCCTTCTCGAGACCGCCGCGGTGCAACAGGCCAAAAGCTCCGCGTCTCGATGGCGCGGAGACGCCTCAAGACAGCCCTCAATACACGACCGCCTCAGGGCCCCCTCGGTGGACGATCGCCTTTGGGCCCCCTCGGTGCACGATCGCCTCAGGGCACCCTCGGTGCACGACCGCCTCGGCGAACGGCGCGAGGCGCAAGGCGACCACGACGTGGTCATAGGACGACGGCGCCGCGACCGTGATGGGGCTGCCCGAGGTTACCAAACGCACCGGGGCGGCCGCTACGATAGCGACGAGGACCGTAGTCCTTCTCCGGGACCACCCGGCCCTCGAGTCTTCTGCAAGGCTATCCGCAGCGCCCACTTCCCAGCCCGGTTTCGACAACCGGCCAACCTCTCAAAATACAGTGGCGAGACCAACCCCGAGCTGTGGCTGGCCGACTACCGCCTAGCATGTCAGCTAGGCGGTGCGGATGATGACCTGCTCATCATCCGCAACCTGCCTTTGTTCCTGTCAGACTCAGCGCGAGCCTGGCTCGAACACCTTTCCCCCATGCAGATCCATGACTGGCGAGACTTGGTAAAGGTCTTCGTCGGGAATTTCCAGGGCACGTACGCACGTCCAGGGAACTCCTGGGACCTCAAGAGTTGTCGCCAGAAGCCAGATGAGTCTCTCCGAGACTTTATCCGGTGATTCTCCAAACAATGCACTGAGCTGCCTAGCGTCGGCGACTCGGAGATCGTCCAGGCGTTCCTCTCTGGCACCACCTGCTGAGACCTGGTTCGGGAGTTAGGCCGGAGCGTGCCAACCACGGCATTAGCACTCCTCGACATCGCGACCAGTTTTGCCTCAGGCGAAGAGGCCGTTGGGGCCATCTTCCCCAACAACAAAGGGAAACGGAGCGACGAGATCCCCGAGGCCTCGACATCCCGCCCTGCCCTGAAAAAGAAAAAGGGTCGTCAGGGGAAGCGGGAGGTCCTCGAGGCTGGCCTCGTCGTGGCCGCGGACCGCAAGAACCCCCGAGGCCCAGGGCTCTTCGACGACATGCTCAAGAAACCCTGCCCTTACCATCAGGGCCCGGTGAAGCACACCCTCGAGGAGTGCACCATGCTTCGGCGTTACTACGCCAAGCTCGGACTCCCCAACGACAATGTCAAGAGAAGGGGCGTGGACGACAAGGGCAACGACAAGGACGACGGATTCCCCGAGGTACACAATGTCTTCATGATTTTCAGCGGTCCCTCAGTGTGCCTCACGACGCGCCAACGAAAGAAGGAGCGCCGAGAGGTCTTCTCAGTCAAGGTGGCCACTCCCCAGTACCTCAACTGGTCTCGCGAAGCAATCACCTTTGACCGGGACGGCCATCTTGATCACGTCCCAAACCCCGAGCGGTACCCGCTCGTCGTCGACCCGATCGTCGGCAACACCCGACTCTCCAAGGTGCTCATGGACGGAGGCAGCGGCCTCAACATCCTCTACGCTAACACCCTAGAGCTCTTGGAGCTCGACCGGTCACAACTCCGGGGCGATGCCGCGCCCTTCCACGGCATCGTTCCGGGGATGCGCACGCGGCCCCTCGGGCGTATCGACTTGGCCGTCTGCTTTGGCTCCCCCTCCAACTACCACAAGGAGGTCCTTACCTTCGAGGTGGTTGGGTTCGGGGGGACCTACCACGCCATCCTGGGACGTCCATGTTACGCCAAATTCATGGCGATCCCCAACTACACCTACCTTAAGCTCAAGATGCCGGGCCCCAACGGCGTCATCACTATCGAGTCCACGTACGAGCATGCATACGACTGCGACGTCGAATGCGTCGAGTACGCCGAGGCTCTCATCGAAGCTGAGACCCTCCTGGTCAACCTCGACCAGCTCGGCAGTGAGGCACCAGACTCCAAGCACCGAGCTGGGACCTTCGAGCCAGCAGAGGCTGTCAAGCTCATCCCGGTCGACCCCACCTGCTCCAGCGACCGAGCACTAAGGATCAGCGCCACCCTCGACAGCAAATAGCAGGCCGTGCTCGTCGACTTTCTCTGCACGAACGCCGATATTTTTGCGTGGAGTCCCTCGGACATGCCGGGCATACCGAGGGAAGTTGCCGAGCACGCCTTGAACATTCGGGCCGGCTCCAGACCGGTGAAACAGCGCCTACGCCGATTCGACGAAGAGAAGCGCAGGGCCATCAGCGAGGAGGTGCAGAAGCTTTCTGCGGCCGGATTCATCAAGGAAGTATCCCACCCGGAGTGGTTAGCTAATCCTGTGTTAGTTAAAAAGAAAAATGGAAAATGGAGGATGTGTGTAGACTACACCGGTCTAAACAAGGCATGTCCAAAAGTTCCGTTTCCATTACCTCGAATCGATCAAATCGTCGACTCCACGGCGGGGTGCGAGACCCTGTCTTTCCTTGATGTGTACTCCGGTTACCATTAGATCAAAATGAAAGAGTCCGACCAGCTCGCGACTTCTTTCATCACCCCATTTGGCCTGTACTGCTACACGACTATGCCATTTGGCCTCAGAAACGCAGGGGCCACGTACCAGCGATGCATGACCTAGGCCTTTGGTGAGCACATCGGGTGAACTGTCGAAGCCTATGTGGACGACATCGTAGTCAAGTCCAGGCAGGCCAGTGACCTCGTCAAAGACTTGGAGATAGCCTTCAAATGCCTCAGGCAAAATGGCATCAAGCTCAACCCCGAGAAGTGTGTCTTTGGGGTCCCCCGAGGCATGCTCTTGGGGTTCATAGTCTCGGAGCGCGGCATCGAAGCTAACCCAGAGAAGGTCTCGGCCATGACCAACATGGGACCAATCCGAGACATCAAGGGAGTGTAGAGGGTTATGGGATGCCTTGCGGCCCTGAGTCGCTTCATCTCACGCCTTGGCGAAAAAGGTCTGCCTCTGTACCGCCTCTTGAGAAAATCTGAACGCTTTTCCTGGACCCCCGAGGCCGAAGAATCCCTCACTAAGCTCAAAGCAGTGCTCACCAATCCTCCCGTCCTAGTGCCACCAACCAAAGGCGAAGCCCTCTTACTCTACGTCGCCGCAACAACCCAAGTGGTTAGCGCGGCCGTAGTGGTCGAGAGGCAGGAAGAGGGGCACGCTCTACCCGTCCAACGACCTGTTTACTTCATCAGCGAGGTGCTCTCCGAGACCAAGACACGCTACCCCCCACATCCAGAAGCTGATCTATGCCATAATCTTGGCTCGACGCAAACTGCGTCACTACTTCGAGTCCCACCCGGTTACCGTGGTGTCATCTTTCCCCTTGGGAGAGATAGTCCATAACCGGGAGGCCTCGGGGAGAATTGCTAAGTGGGCCGTAGAACTCATGGGGGAAGCCCTGTCTTTCACACCCCGAAAGGCCATCAAGTCTCAGGTCTTGGCCGATTTCGTGGCGGAATGGACCGATACCCAACTACCACCTACTCAAGTCTAGGCGGAGTACTGGACCATGTACTTCGATGGGTCTCTGATGAAGACCGGGGCAGGCGCGGGTCTGCTCTTCATCTCCCCCCTTGGGGTACATATGCGCTACGTAATCCGACTCTACTTCGCCGCTTCCAACAACGTCGCCGAGTACGAGGCCCTCGTTAACGGCCTGCAGATCGCCATCGAACTTGGGGCACGGCGCCTCGACGTTTGAGGAGATTCGCAGCTTGTCATCAATCAGGTGATGAAGGAGTCAAATTGCACGACCCCAAGATGGAGGCATACTGCACGATGGTACGCAGCCTAGAGGACAAGTTCGATGGCCTCGAACTCAACCACATCGCACGAAAGTTCAACGAGGCCGCAGACGAATTGGCAAAGATGGCGTCGGCGCGGACCCCGGTCCCCCCGAACGTCTTCGCCAGAGACCTCCACAAGCCATCCGTCGACTACGCCTCGGCGACGGAAGAGGGCCCGAGGCCCCCTCTGCCACCGAGACCCCGCCAGCCGAGCCCGAGGCCATGGCGATTGATGCAGAGCCTCCCAAGGCCGACCAAGGAACGGACTGGCGAGTCCCTTTCCTTGATCGCCTCGTTCGAGGAGAGCTTCCTACGGACAGAACCGAGGCCCGACGGCTTGCGCGACGAGCCAAGACTTATGTCCTCTGCAACGGCGAGTTGTATAGGCGTAGCCCATCTGGTATTCTCCAACGATGCATCACCACCGAGGCCGGCCAATCCCTACTTTGGGACTTGCACACGGGAGTCTGCGGGCACCACGCGGTGCCTCGGGCGCTCGTGGGTAACGCCTTCCGCCAAGGTTTCTATTGGCCAACAGCGGTGGCCGACGCCACGAAGCTAGTACGCTCCTGCGAGGGATGCCAGTACTACGCTCGACAGACGCACCTCCCGGCCCAAGCCCTCCAAACCATCCCCATCACATGGCCATTCGCTGTGTGGGGGCTGGACATGGTTGGGCCTCTACAGAAGGCACCCGGGGGCTATACCCATCTGCTGGTAGCCATCGACAAATTCTCCAAATGGATCGAGGCTCGTCCGATCACTCAGATCAAATCCGAGCAAGCGGTGCTGTTCTTTACGGATATCATCCACAGGTTCGGAATCCCAAATACCATCATCACCGACAATGGGACGCAATTCACCGGCCACAAGTTCCTGACATTCTGCGACGACCGCCACATCCGTGTGGCCTGGTCGGCTGTAGGACATCCCAGGACAAACAGCCAAGTAGAACGTGCAAATGGCATGATCCTACAAGGTCTCAAACCTAGGATACACAACCGGTTGAAGAAATTTGGCAAGAAATGGCTTACCGAACTCCCATCGGTCATTTGGAGCCTGAGGAATACGCCGAGCCGAGCCACGAGATTTACACCGTTCTTCCTGGTCTATGGGGCCGAGGCCATCCTCCCCACTGACCTGGAGTATGGTTCCCCGAGACTACAGGCCTACAACGAGCAAAGCAACCGCACTGCCCACGAAGATGCCCTCGACCAACTGGAGGAAGCCCGAGACGTCGCGCTACTACACTCGGCAAAATACCAACAAGCCCTACGACGCTACCAAGCCCAGCATATTCGGAGCCGAGACCTGAAGGTAGGCGACCTGGTGTTGAAGCTGAGGCAGAGCAGTAAGGGCTATCACAAGCTGACCCCGCCATGGGAAGGGCCGTACATCGTCGCCCAAGTACTGAAGCCCGGAACCTACAAGCTGGCCAATGAGAAGGGCGAAATCTTAACCAACGCTTGGAACATAGAACAACTACGTCGTTTCTACCCTTAAACTTCCAAACGTTGTTTACATTGTTTCTCGAAATACAATAAAGAAGCGTTCTTAGTTGTTATAATGTTTCGAGGAGCCCCCTTATAGACGAGTCGATTGTATAGAACCTAAGGACCGTATGATCGTCTCAAGGGCGAAAAGGCCGGCCGAGCCGTGAGAACGGCCTACGCCTTCGGGCTACGGCAGCTCCCTCACCACCTTTTCACCCAAAGGACAGCGTAGGCTCCGAGGAAGTTCTGTGCAGAGGGCTTGTCTATCAATAGGGGCTCGACGTCACAATAGCGCTATAAGGGAGACTCGGCTCTGCCTTTGCAAAGCCGAGCCTCCCTCGAGGGCTAAAAAGGGGGAACCCCCTAAGTCCCGAACACCGTTTGTTAATGGTCTTTCAAAAAATTTCTACGCCAAACTCTCTCGCGCTCCGACGGGACCTTCATAAGAAACCCAAAGACCAAAAGCTTGTCTCGAGGCCAAAGGGCCGGTCGAGTCGTGAGAACGGCCTACGCCTCTGGGCTACGGCAGCTCCCTCACCACCCTTCGCCAAAGGACGGCTTAGGTTCCGAGGAATTTCTTTGCAGGTTCCCAAGATCGAGACAGAGGGCACAGGCTCGGAAGTAGAACAGAAAACGGTTAAAAGACGCACATACGCGAATACTTTAAAGGCCTCGACGGCCACAAAAACGTCACGGTATGGCAACTAACTCAATCTGGTTACATGGCCCCATTTGGCCCAGGTCAAAGCTCAAGGATCGGCGGCCGGCGCGGGAGGGACCACCTCTTCTTCAAATAGACCGGCCAGCGCTGTGCCAGGTGCCTCGGCCGCCTCCAACAGCTTCACGACCTCTGCATCAGCCTCCTCGTCATCTTCTGGCAACACGTAGCCATCGCTGACAGCCTCGAGGTTGATGGCGTAGTGCGAGGAGACGACGGCCAGGGCGCGCTTGACACCCGTGTGTAACGCCCCCCAGAGCCTCTCGTGGACGCGGCCGCTCAACGCAATCAGGCGGCTCCCAAGGGAGCTGGCTGATTGGACCCCCTCGATGTCCAGGGCCTCGCAGGTGGTACGGACAGCGCTGCGCAGCGCCTCGTGCTCCCGGACCTCAACATCCAGCGCCGCTTGCGCTGCGACGGAGGCCTCAGCCGCCTGGGAGGCCTCTTTCTCCAGATCTACGTAGCGACGAGGGGTCAGGAGTCAAACGCGAACCAGAACAAAAAGAACAAGGAGCACGGTTCAGCGGAACTTACCCTCGGCCTTGCTCTTACAGGCTAAGGCCTCGACCCGAGAGGCCTCGGCCGCCTTGGTAGCCTCCGCCAAGGCGACTTTCGTCAGCTGATGCTCGCTCTGCTCCGCACCCAGCTGCCCGGCTGTGGCCTTAGCAGAGGCTGTCGCTTCTTGGGCCCGAGACCTGAAGGAGTCTCGCTCCTCCTCTAGTTCCTTGATCTTCGCCACCAGAGGGGCAGACTGCTCCTTAGCCGTGGCCAACTCGGCCTGAATGTCAGCACAACGAAGGCAGAGGTCCTCCACTTCCGCACTCCGCGCCGACAAAAGACCCTGGGCATCGGCAAGTAGGCCCTTCTGCCGCCGGAGCTGGTCCCAGATATCCCTCTCCCTTCGTAGGAACACCGATTTCCCAAGGGATCGGGTCTCGAGCTCCTAAAGAGGCAAAACAAAAAATGCACGTCAAACACTGCAAGGGGGCTCGGAGAGAAAAATAACGTGGTGCGAGAGAGGAAAATACTTACCTGGGTGACACCGGGCAAGTCCCCTTCCATAATAGTCATCGCTGTCTGCAGCAACTGCACTGCCAGTTGGCGGTACTGCTCGAGGGTATCCCATCGCCCCCCCTCTGCAATATCTTCAAGGGCGAACACGGGCTCCCCCTCAGGGTTAGCCCAGTTCCGCCAGAAAACACGCGGGAAGTTCCACCCACGGGGCTCGGGCCGTAGCCGGACAAGGGCCGAACTCCCCTCGGCGGGATCTGGGACTGGCTGCTCCGCGGTACTAGCCGCCTCGACGTTCGCCGCCTCCTTCCCATGGGAGGAATCATCAGACGAGATCATTTGAACCAGGGGCGGCGCCAAAACCTGCTCTGTCTCCATCTCCATCGCCTCGGCCTCGACGGACCCGGGGGCTCTGGCCTCCGCCATCTCTACCTCGGTGGCCCCGGCGTCCACCGCCCTGACTTCGGAGGTCTTGGGGGCTCCAGCCTCACCCTCAATGGCCTCGGCAATGGTGGATGCCCCAGCCTCATTCGCCCCAAGACCCACGACATCGTGGGCCGTGGGCTCCTCCTCCTCCACTCGCTCCGCGACGGCCTCGGCACCCTTTTCCTGGGCAGCCACCTCCTCCAAAATGGCCCCGTTAGACGCCGCGCCACGCTGCACGCCAGCCTGCGCCTCCGCTGCCTGATGGGCAGAGGAGCTAACGTTCACCTTGAGCGCCTTACGGGGCGCCAAGGCAGGATCTTCCACCAGATGCTTCTGGCTGGAAGCAAAGACACTCCCAAGGTCAGCATGCGACCAAGGGGCAAACAAGAAGTACTACGGACTCCACCAGAAAAAGACGCTTACCGCGAACGAGGATGCAGCCGCTTCGGCACCGCCAGCCTCCTCTGCAACGGCGGTGGCAGCAGCAGCACGGCCTCTGTGTCCACCGGTGCCAGCTGGCCTCCGCCGGACCCCAGCACCTCCTCGACCCTTCGCGGAGACAATGGGGTCGCCCCCACCGTCGCTCGCTCCACCTCCACCGTCAAGCCCATCGGGCTGACGGCACGCTCCTCCGACACCCGCGCCTCGGGCGTGTCGGCCTCAGCCCCGGGACGGGCCGCCACCGGCCCCGGGACACCTCCTCCTCCTAGGAGCGTCAGGCTCCTTGCCGGCACCCCGGGCACCATCTCCCTAATGTCGAGAAGGTTTTCCAGGCAAGCCGTCCCCACCTCACGCCCGCCGCCGTCGCCCGAAGAATCCGACACCGACGACGAGGGAGACGGCTCCGACGGGAGACCGTCGAGCTTCTGACGCCGGCGACAGGCGTCCAGCTTTTCGCGCGCGAGGAGCTTCTTCGTGCGCTTCGCCTCCTTGGCATCTTTCTTCTTCTTCTGCTCCTCGGCACGCGCCCTATTCACGGCTCGCCGCCGGGCGTCCTCGGGAATGGGCGGCGGGGAGTCTCGCACGTCTCTTATCCTCTATGGGAACGATGAAGTAAGACAACAGACAAAAAAGGCGAAAAACAAGAAGGCCGCGAAAGCCTCGGCGACATCCAACTTACCAGTGAAATGTGCCCCCGCGACGGGCGCATCAGGAACGGCATCAAATCATCAATCTTCGGCTTCCCGTCTACCGTCTCTCTCACCCGACGTAGGGTCTCGTCGTCGGTAAGGGCGAAGGCGGACATCTTGTTACTGGTGATCGGATCGCTCGGGGTCATCTCGAACAGCCGCCGCCACCGAGCCATCAGCGGCAGCACCCTCCGGCGGTGAAAAGCCACCACGACCACGGCCGCCGAAAGGCCGCGGTCACGCAGCTTCCCCAAGGCCCTCAAGAGCGGTTCTAGCCTAGGCTGATCGACCTTGATGACGCCGTATCCCCATTTCTCTGGCTGACTCTCTACAACCCGCCCGGTATAAGGGGGAAGACCTCCGTCGTCGTTGCGGAGGTAGAACCAGCTGTCATACCAACGATAGTTGGACGATGATAGCTGGGCCGGGACGTAGAGGGACTGCCGGTCTTGGCGCACCTGAAGAGTGCAGCCGCCGGCCCTCAGCACCTTCTGAGCCCCCTTTGTTCCCCCCGGCTTGGTGGTGAACGTCGCTCGGAACAAATGGAGCCACAGCTCCCAGTGGGGAGCGATCCCCAAGTACCCCTCGCAGACGGCGACGAAGATGGCCGCCTGCGCGATGGAGTTGGGGCTGAAGTTGTGAAGCTCCACGCCATAGTAGTGCGGGAGCGCCCGCATGAACTGATCCACCGGCGACCCGAGGCCTCGCTCGTGGAAGACAACGAAGCTCACCACGTAGCCGTCACGCGGCCTCGGCTCCGACTCGTTCCCCGGAGCGATCCACTCCGGCTCGTCGAGGTCGGTGATCGGGCAAAGGAGACCGGCCTCCATGAGCGACTGCAGCTTCTCCTCGGTGACGTCAGACCGCTCCCAGGGATCCGCCGGGAGGATGACGGGACCACCAGCCATCGCGCGGTGGAGGACGCTGCTACGGCACAACGGACCCTCCCGAGAAGATCGCCTCAAAAGCCGCGCCGACCGTTGTCAGCCGATGAAAGGGGAATACCCCCAGGCGATTCCTTCCGAGCTAAGGAACTGGGCGCCGAGCCCGCTACGGTCCAGAGGTTCGAAGGCTGGGCCATCCAAGGCCTCGACAGCTGCCTCAGGGCAACAGAGTCAGGGACAACTATGGGCGAGCCCGTACATGGCCGAGGCCTAGGCAAGCGATCGCTTGGGATGCCCTAAGTCGTGTCCGAGACCAGCAGGAGTTCTCTAAAGGGGATCCCATCGAGGGAGGCACCGAGCCCCCAGGGCCAACCGAACGGCCCTAGCACCCGCTAGAGAAGCCCTCTGGTACTTTTTGGAGTGCGTCTCTTGACCACTAGCCGACCCCTAACGAATGGGGCATGGGCCTCCACTCGGACTTACCCGATAACAGCTCACCGGAAGTGTCACTGCTCGAGCCCACCGAGGGTAGCCTGACACATTCCACCCCTCCTTCCGAACGAAAAGGATGCGCGAGGGTCGTATAAAAAGCCAGGGGAACCCCTGACCGCCCTCTCGCTCCGTGCGGAGGCTCGGGGGCTCTCCCTGCAACCTTGCCGAGACCCAGTGACTTATGCTCGCACGCGAAGGGCTCGGCAAACAACCCCTCCTTCCGAGCGAAAAGGATGCGTGAGGGTCGTATAAAAAGCTAGGGGAACCCCTGACCGCCCTCTCGCTCTGTGCGGAGGCTCGGGGGCTCTCCCTGCAACCTTGCCGAGACCCAGCGACTTATGCTCGCACGCGAAGGGCTCGGCAAACAACCCCTCCTTCCGAGCGAAAAGGATGCGTGAGGGTTGTATAAAAAGCCAGGGGAACCCCTGACCGCCCTCTCGCTCCGTGCGAAGGCTCGGGGGCTCTCCCTACAACCTTGCCGAGACCCAGCGACTTATGCTCGCACACGAAGGGCTCGGCAAACAACCCCTCCTTCCGAGCAAAAAGGATGCGTGAGGGTCGTCTAAAAAGCCAGGGGAACCCCTGATCGCCCTTTTGCTACAGGCGGAGGCTCGGGGGCTCTTCCTGCAACCTTGTCGAGACCCCAGCGGCCTAGGCTCGCACACCCCGAACTAAAAACAAACGACCCAGACTTGCTCTCGTAGGTCTGACGAACGCGATAAAGCACCTTGCTCAACGAAGAAAAAAGCCCCTGGAAGAATGAATTCACTCCTCCAGGGCCTTGGGGGCTACACCCGGCGGGTGCGCTCGCGCGCACCCACCGGAACCACGAGTACAAAACAAATCCAACAAAAAGCCACTGAGGAACAAAATCTATAAAAAACCTCAGGGAGAGTGCCTCACACTCCCACCCGAGGCTCGGGGGCTACTGTCGGATACCAGAAAAAGGGGTACCCCAAGCAAAAACCAAAAAACTGCTTAGACCCTAAAAACAAGAGCCAATAAGACAAACGAGGTCTCAGCCAAAATCTCCGATTCGCCCGAGGCCCCCTCGCCGAGGCCCCCTCGCCGAGGCCCCTTCGCTCGAGGTCCCCTCGCCAAGGCCTCAGAAGGAGTACCGATTCTCCGATTCGCCCGAGGCCCCCTCGCCGAGGTCTGCGATTCTCCGATTCGCGCGAGACCGCCTCGCCGCCAGCCCCGCGACCACCGCTTTGACTAAGACTACTCTGGCTGGACATCACATCCAATCAAGGCGCTCAACCACTCCGACAACCACACGACGGCACAGTACAACGAAGTGGCAGACCCGACGTCAGTCACGTCAGCGCCCTGCCATCCACGACGGGACGGTGCAGGGGTTACCGGCTACTGTGCTGCCTAAACTCCTGCACCAAGGACGAACACGACGTGGGGAGTCAGAACTGGGTTCCTGTGACCTCGAGACCAGCGGACCGACCGCTCCGCCTCGCTTGAGACCCCCGATAGGCCTCGGATGAACTGACCGAGTTCCGCCTCGCCCGAGACTCCCGGTAGGGCCTCGGGCGAACTGGCCATGCTCTGCCTCGCCCGAGGCTGGGCTCGTCCCGCAACCTCGTCGCCTCCACCTCAAAAGTCGCTCTGGCAGGCTGTCGCATCCAATTAATGCGCCCAGCTGCACCCACTACGTAAGCCACGATCGGCAGTGCGCCGCGATAGGAGCGACGGGACAACAGTCAAATCGCCTTTTTACCATCCCTTACTGACAATGCAGGGTACCGTATCCTATAGACGCACGTTCCGCACTGTTCCGCCTAAATCAACTACGACGATGACCGCCAAGACCTCGCATTGCCACCTGCAAAGGCCTCGGCACAACAGGCCTCAGCACAGCGGGTCTCGGCCTCAGCACAGCGGGTCTCGGCATAACCGACTACCGCATCCACCAGGCCTCGGCACTTCACCAAGTCAACAAATGTACAGGAGCGCAGCATGTCGCCGGCCTTGGAGACCATACCGACTAGACACTGACGGGAACTCCCACGACGCCACGCTGCTCCAGGGAGCAGAATACGTCAGCAAATAGTAGCCTTCTCATATACTTCTGGCTTCCTCCTTGTGGCTATAAAAGGAGATAGCCGGTACCATTTCTAGGGGGGAAGAAAAAAGGAGAAACAACCCACACGGGCAATGTACCTCACCCTGTAACCTGCATCTCTCTCCGTAGGGACTTGGGACGAACTCCCTCTCTCGCTTAGCTTGTAATCCCCTGCCACGAGCACCCCGATGCAAGGAATACAAGAACACCCCCTCAGACTGGACGTAGGGCATTCACTGCCTGAACCAGTATAAACCTTATGTCTCTTTGCATCACCATCTGGAATAAGGAGCACACAGCACGAATTCACTCGTCGGTTGAGGGACCCCCGGTTCCAAAACACCGACAGTCGTCCTTATCCCCGTCTCCATCATCACACAGCACAATCGGTGATTGAACGGTGCGACCAGCTCGTGATCTATGGGCATCTAACTTCTTCTCCTCATACCTTACACGAGCCACCTCTGCAGCATGTTCCCCGCTGCAACCAATCCCTTGATGTATAAAATGCAATCAGTTAGCAACTCGATAATATTACATTTAAAACCAGGCAACGAAAAAAGGTTTTCAAGCACTCACTGGCACATAATGTAGCAACATGCTCGTTCAAGACCTGCATCTGTACTCTTGTCTCCTCCCTTGCCTCATTCCTTGCCCTCTCCTCCTCTAACGTCGTCCGCCTCTCCAATCCCCATTTGTTAAGCCCAACATCGATCGGGTTACAAATACTGCGCTGTCTAGCAAACTCACGTATCTTTTCTTTGTGATGTTTAACGAATAGGTTGACATAGTCAGGTCCATATCCCCTCTTCCGTGCAATTACTTGCCTCTTCTTCAGTTCATCCAAGAACTTAGCTTGACCATCATAACATTCCCAACTGCATTTCCTAGTGCTCTGTTCAAAACAAATATTATATCATATATGTATTAGGAAAACAAACAAAATACGATTTCATGTTTACCAGAAATATAACGAACCTCATCATACTCAATCATATGGCCGCAATAATGACCTATTCCAAGCTCCGAAGGGACTAGGCCATAGTTGGATTTTACACCATATTCGCACATGACAGAAGGTGCTTTGTAGATTAACCGTTCTTTCTTCTTTTCCTTAACCCTCCGCGGTTCTTCCGGCCATTGGTTCTTAGGATCATACAACCACTCCTTGAAACGATACTTCGCCATTAAATGCACCTAAATAATGAGACATTAGTACATAAACACATATAGCTCAAGATTTTAACACATACACTTTGCACTTACTTCATGCTTGTTTGGACACACAAACTCCAACGTATTCTCAGGGTTTATCACAGCTCGATCTCCGCAATCGCACAGAGGAGGTTCCTCGAGTCGTCTAACTACGGCTAGGTGCTTCTCCTTAGCCGTCATTGCCGGAGGGTTAGGGGGGTGGAACCCACCGCTTGAAGTGCTCACGTGGATGTCTCCCTCTAAACCAATCGTCGAAAAAGAGGTACCTAGGATTAAACTTTTCTGCACCATCGATCCACTGAAAGAAAAAGCACCTCTCATGGTCCTACACAACGAGATTCCAATAATATATTATTACCATACTTAAACAAATAAAGAAAAAGGATAGTACAAATAATTTCTTATATTAAACCGACTACATGTGTAGAAGCAACGCGTGGCTATGTCCGGATGTTTCGATTGAAAAACATGGGCCGGGAAACCACAATCACAGTTAGGGACAGGAAGGTCAGTGGGAACGGGGGCATCTTTGCTAGACGCGTCGGGGTATAATTCTCGAGGACGACCCCGTTTTCGCCAAAACTCCTCCCGAAACATTTCTTGCATCTAACAAATAGGATGTAATTTAACAAACATAAATAAAAACATCACAACAAAATATCAATGAGAACCATAACTACAATACAATCAATTTCGTTATAAGAACCAAAAGCAGTTAACATTATACCCTAAACCTAGGGTTTCTCATTTCATCCACAACAATAAACCCATAACATAACTACATGCGGCTTGGTTTGCTAGCTTTTTTCACGCCTTGAAATGAACCTACGGTTGTATAATACATATATTGAGGGATACAATGAAACCCTAAGTGATGACGATTCTTAGGTTCAAAAATCCGACTAATATGTACCGAATCGATGCGAGAAAAATAAGGAGGTGAGCGAGTATACCTTGCTCTCGAAGATCTACGGATCAAATCAAGGTTTTCAAGGTCCAATATGTCGATTCGTGAGGTAGGATGAAGTGGCGAGAAAAAAACCCGAGGAGAAAGAAGATGAAGAACGCTCGGGGAAGAAGGCTGGGCTGGGGTTAAATGCAGGTGGCTCGGCGCCAAGATCTACGGCGCCAAGCTCGGCGCCAGAGTGGCTGGCGCTGAGCCCCTGGCAGGCCGTTTGCCCGTGCCCAGGACCTCGGCGCCAGTCACTGTGGCGTCGAGCTCTCGGCGCCACTCACTCTGGCGCCGAGCCAAGGGTCAATTTCTGAAATTGTTTCCGTCAGGGGTCTATTTGAGAGAAACTTTCGAAAAAATGGTCGAATAGTAAAAAATTCGGTCAGAATGCAGACAAATTCATAATTTAATGCCAATTGGGGGCACTGCCCGCTGCCCGGGCTGCCCGCCCGAAACCCTAGCGACCAATCCAGAGAGCAAACCTCCACAAGGAGAAGATTGGGGGCGCAGGGCAGCCTCCCTATAAAATGCAGGGCAAGCTCAGAGTTTCATCCATACCTTCAGGGCGCCGTTCTTTGTATAGCTATACGACTATAGGAGTAGGGTTTCACTCTGTTCTCTTGTTCTTTTTGCAGCGTGTCCGAGTGAGGTTGTGCTTTCTTTCGCAGTGAGCTTGCTTTGTTTTCTCCATGTTTTCTTCATGTGATGTTTTGAGCTTCATTTCTTCTCCTTGGGACTGTTCTTTTGGAACATTCGTGTCTCTACGCTGGTGCAAAAACTTCCAATCCGGCTGCGACGAATCTCGTCTGGGCAGCCCGGCCACCTTTTGCACATAAGAATGGGCTACGTGTGTTGAACATTAGTGGCGAAGCACCCGATTCACTCAGCTTTGAGGGTTGGAGTTCATCTGCCTCTAATCCTCTCAGTGAAGCGGGCGCACATCATTTTTTTTTGTTCCCTGTGCTCTGTGACTTCGAAAGGTCCCTGCGATGGGTTCTGTTTTCTTGTTCAGACAGAAAGGTCGTCGTCTTTAGAGACTTCAGATCTGCGAGTTTGTGATGGTTTAGGGCTGGTTTAGTCGGCGAAATGGTAACGTAGCACTTTCGTTTTATTTGACAATTAGTGTCCAATTATAGTCTAATTAGGTTTAAAAGATTCGTCTCGTGAATTTCGTCTAAACTGTGTAATTAGTTTTATTTTTTATTTATATTTAATGTTTTATGTATGTGTTCAAAGGTTCGATGTGATGGAAAATCTTAAAAAATTTTGGGAACTAAACAGTACCTTATGTGACGGAGTCTATAACTGAAAGGGTGTTCAAGGACGAAAGGATGCCCGTGCGAAATACATCATGAACAGAGTTGAAATGAAATATACTCTAATTGAAACATACGCCTTTTAAAAGAAGTAAACTCATACAGTGAATGTGAACTACTAGAAGCTGCACGCTTGAAAACGTTCCAGTTTCATTCTTTAAGAAAAAGAAACATGCTCTCTTTCTAAGAGATGATTACATAAGGCACAAAATTTTACTCTCCAATAGCAATAGTTAGGCATGTCTGAAGCTGACATCTTGATAGAGACTGGGATGGAAATGGCTCGTAATCTTGCGGGCTTGTTTGATTAACCCCTTCTCCAAAGGGGTTGGTGGATTAAAATCAATCTCCTCAAACCGGAGCATGGAGAAATCTGATGCACACAGTTGATTGACATGGGCTGAGCTGGATTAAAAATCTGATGCACACAGTTGATTGACATGGGCTGAGCTGGATTAAAGTCGGCTGGTCGTTTTTTTGCTGATTTGTTACGAGAAAAAACACTATTTTGGCTGGTAGATGAACAGTGTTTCGTGTGGAGGAAGCAGCCGGCTCTAGCCAGCCCAAAGGACTGATGATTGAAAACGATTCATGTTTTTTGAAATCGCTGAATCTGAAAAGTATATTCGCAGAAGATGCCGTTCTTATATGTCGCCACAGGCTGTCCCAAGAACTCTCTCTTTATATAAAGGGGATGTTTAGATTTAATGACTAAAATTTAGAAGGTGTCACATGAGAAATTCGTCGGTACTCCACGAGACGAATTTATTAAGCCTAATTAATCCATCATTAACACATATTTACTCTAACACCACATTTTCAAATCATGAACTAATTAGGCTTAAAATATTCGTCTCGCAAATTAGTCGCAAACTATACAATTAGTTTTGTAATTAGTCTATATTTAATATTCCGTGCATGTGTTAAACATCCAATGAGACAGCGACTAAAATTTAGAAAGAGACACCCCCAAAGTATTAACTGAAGACATTATGAGCCTGTTCGACTGGCTGGTCAGCCGGCTTGTTCTGTTTTTTTTTTCCAGCCGGAGCGGTGTTTTTCTCTCACAACATTCCAGTATAAACAGTACTTTCCAGCATAAACAGTAAATAATCCAGTTGAGCCGAACACTCTCTGTACTGGCCAAAAGCAGCAAAATCGTCACAAAAAAGTGATTCATGCTGCACCCAATTAAAGGAAACTGAATTCAGTAGCACACATGAAATATGTTTTCCGAAGGAAAACGGACAGAGAAGTTTGAATCATCTAGATCCAGTTCCACGTATCCGCATCAGCAGGGTCTGACCAATTGGCAATGATATACAGGATTGCCATCAACTTGTGAATTGTATTGTGTTCTGCAAGGGCCTTGTGGAGCATTAAATTTAACTAAATCTCGCGTACCTTCTTGCAAAACTGATCCACTTGCAAACTCAGAATTTGATCCACAAGAGCAGCACGGAAACACCTATGCCTCAGACCTTTTATTTGCTGTTTATTTGATTCCAGTGTCAATTTCTCTCCAATTACTCAGCCGAAGATCGCATCAAGAAGCCCTAAAGAAATGCTAAACCTTGCAAACATGTGAACTGGTTCCGTGTAACTAATTACCAATTTACAATGGGAAGCTATTCCCATGTTCCAAAGTTCTACCAAAACTTCTAGGAATCAGGGATCAGAAATGTCTGAAGAGGGAAGAAACCTCATCAGAAAGCTTGAGAGAGACCAAACACAAATAACGCCAAGAATTTGAAGAACAGTCAGCAATGCTCCTAATGAGTTCATGATAGCCAGAGTTTGATTTGTTGTCTCTGTTCCTCTGACAGAAAATGTGAGTGCCGTCACCAGCTGAGCTGCCCTGTTCAATTGGTGAAGCCTGTATACCTGGAAGGACGGGGGAATCACAAGATGAGAACTAAATGAAGCATTTAGTTGGACTGGAGAGCATCATGTAACATTAAAGTGCTTATCCATTCATATAAAACATAAATATGCAATTGCTTGATTGGTCGAAAATTGAAATGAACAAGAGCAGAGTCGGGAAAGCAGCAGTAGTTCTCAAGAACCAAGAAATAATGACTGCAAGCAACCTGGCCCTAGCTTTCTGGTGTACATTATTGAACCATCCTTGGAAAAATTGGATGCACCTATTCCTTAGATGGATATGTCAATCTCAAGTTCTCTTTTGTGTCATTAAATCCTCTATCAGGATATAAACTTTTACATCAACAAAACAATATAATGGCTGATCATCAAATTGCTTCCCATAAGCACCATTTTTTAACCTTTGTGGTCCTAGCATATCCAAAGGACAAACAAGAGAACATCATTTGGCTCTACTCCCTCCGTCCCTAAATAAGTGTCCCTATGGTATTTGTGACGGTCAAACTTTCTTAAATTTGACTAGATTTGTAGAAAATATTAACAACATTTATATCTCCAAATAAGTTTATTATGAAAATAGATTCAACGATCTATCTAACGATACTAATTATGTACTACAAATATTAATATTTTCTTGTATATATTTGGTCAAAGTTGAAAGAGTTTGACTTCTCGGGAAGCGAGAACGACACTTATTTAGGGATAGAGGGAGTACTTTATACAAATAAAAATACCAGAAACTTATTTACTAGACTACTTCACTGGATTATTTTCTTCCACATTTCCAAGACTTGGTTGTTGCCATAGATTCTTCAAAATGCTTCTACCAGAGTCCAGAATTACTTGATACACTGATAGCCAATCCCAAGTCCCAGATCCCAAATATCAGGTATGATTGATCAGATCACAAACTAAAGAGATGGAATAAAAGTATAAAACTATAAAAGGTTTCCAAACATTTGAACTTGAGTATAACTGGAAAGCACAATTAGGCCTTGTTTGGGAGGGCTCCTCCTGAGGAGCCGGGGCCGTTTTGAAGGAGCCATAATTTGTGGCTCCTCCAAAATGGCTCCGGCTCTTCCTTTTCCAACAAAAAACGGCTACAAACAGCTCCTCCTACTAAACCGTTACCCTAGACCTTAATAACGCTAATAGTTCATGATGCAATCATACCAATACGAATTTAAGAAAAAAATTACCTTGAAGATAATAGGAATCACTGGCCAAGAAGGTGATTTCCGATGCCGTGCATACTGTTCAAATGCAAACTGTACAACGAGTCCAACCAAATAAGGGGCAAGAGTCGCTGATGCTGCTGGTCCAGTCCAGGGCCATACCATGCCCATTGTTAAAAGAGGTATTATCAAGCTCAGAACCATTGTTGTTACTGAGGAAATACGGAAGAATCTGGATTTTGACCAAATGTAACTCTTCGGTGCCACTTGCTGCAAAGGTCTCCAGACTTTATCAATCAAGAAGACAAAAATTGCAACTCCCCCATAAAACAAAGCCTCGGTAAAGAATAGTATAAGAAAATCTGCAAATAAGAAAAACAAAATCCATCAAGTATTGCATTTTCTTGACAGTGGATTGGGATATTGCTGATTTTTAGAAAATAAATGAATTGTAAAAAATGAATTATGTGAAAGATTGATAGGATAGGTCATTGTGGCAACATACTGTAACACTGGAGGGTAATATTGAAGTTTACTACTGGAAGTCTGCAATTTGTGAAAAAATGATTGAGAAGCTATAATCATTATGAAACATCCCTAATCTACAAAGGAAACACCACAGTCATGAATTAGGTGAAAGATGACAGGATACGTCATTGAGGCAACATTCTGTAACAGGGGGTGGGGGTGGGGGAGGTAATTATCTAAGTTTAGTGCTGGAAGCCTGCAATTTATGGGTAAAAAACTGTAAATCTATAATCATTACGAAACATCCATAATCTAGAAAGGAAACACCAGTCCTGAAACTATGAAAGAAAGCATACCAGTCAACAAGGAATCTTCAAACACGGCTGAGAGTACTTTGCGCAAGTAAAGAGATGGAAGAACCAAGAAAGACACGAGGATAGTAGGGCCAATAAACCAAACTAATCGAGATGCTTCCTTGCCAGGATGTGGCACGCTCTCCACAGTTGTCTTTTGGAAGCTGCTTCCATGAAAAGAGATGAATCCTGGTTTACCAGCATCTCTGCCAGAGAAGTAGGAGTTTTCAGATGCAGGGGTAACTTTAGTACCACTTTCTGTCTCTTGCAAAACCGGCATGTCTGAGGTAAGTGAAACGACTGGCTCCTGCTTGTCGGTAGCAGCGAAGCATATAGTTCTCTTAATATGAAGTCGTCCATCATGGTCGCTGATGCTGCTTAAGACTTGACCTGCTAGCCGTGTAGTAAAAGATCAGCACAGAGTGCTACTCTAGTTCAACAAAGTTCTTCTGGAAAAGCAGATGGAGAATGCAAAGTACTTACCTTTTATAGTACCTAAATGCTGCATCGCACTTCCATTGACTCTCTGAACTGGAAATGGCTTCGCAAACTGAGATATACAAGCCATGTCAGTGCACTAGTCAATATAACAAAATCAAACCCTTTTAAGCATCTCTACGCGATAATATCGTGCAGAACTACACTGAGTATATGGAGTATAGATAGGCACTTGTGACTGGGGGCATGCAAAGGAAATTCGGAGCCTAGGCCAGCCAAGTTAAATCCTTGAGGCGAATTTGGGTGCCTATTCTTCTATGATTAAAAAGACACCTACTGCCGAGCTTCTTAAAGCAAATTCTGAATGTTATCTCTCTCTGAACTTTCATGACAAGCCCAGGCACATGGCCACCGCACCAAGAGAGATTCGAGTCTTCCATCCGGCCAGATCATGTGTATAGGGAGGAGGGATTGGGAAAATCAAGCAAACAAAACCCTAACAAATTCCCAGACAAACAAAATATTATACTACTACTAAACAAGCAACATTTAAAGGAAATTTTCTAGGGGTATAAGGAGGGGAGGGGAGGAATTACCTTGAAACAGGAGTGAGAGAAGGAGCCGAAGCGACAGCGAGGAGGGGCGGAGGAAGAGGGCGCCGGCGGAGAGGCGGCCCTCGGGCGGAGCCGGAGGGCGGGGCTTGCCACGGCGGCCATCGGCTTCCGCCTCCCGCTGTGTTATCTGCAGTAGTGGGCGACTGGGGCGCAGCAGGTTGGGCGGACGGTGGGACGGGCACCGGCGCACCGCAGTCGCAGAGCCGCAGACCACAGAGCTGGGGGCCTGGTCCGTTTGGTGTGATGGCCTGGGCCTTGTTTAGATGAGCCCCAAATTCCAAGTTTTTTCACTCTCTCTCCATCACATCAATTTTTAGCCGCTTGCATGGAGCATTAAATGTAGGTAAAAAAAATAACTAATTGCACAGTTTAGTTGGAAATCACGAGATGAATCTTTTGAGCTTAGTTGGTCCACGATTGGACAATATTTACCAAATAAGACGAAAGTGCTACTATTCATCGGGTTGAAAAAATCTTCAATCTAAACAAGGCCCTGATGGGGAGCGGCGGAACTCGGGTCGCCTAGGCCTAGCCTGCCGCACCGAACACAAGTGCAGCAGCCTCGGTCTGCGGGCCCGCGCTGTCATGGTGTATTTGAACCGGAGGCCGTGACTGGGCTGAGAAAGAGCCTTGGTGGGCTGTGAGCTGAATAGGCCCGTTACAGTAGGATTTCCTGTTTGTCGGTTGTGGCTATTAGTTAAATGATGAACGAAAAATTAGCTCATAAAAAATCCTCAAATTCTCAAGGTCACTAACCACCATGAGAAAAAAACAAAAAACATGTTATCGTTTGTATACATCGGTCGCCTAAAATCAGTGTGGCTCACGATTCTGCGGGCCGTTGGATGGTGATCCAACACACTGGATACGTTGAGAGGAGAACAGCTCCATCTCAGGCGACCGGAAGCTAATAAATTCCATTTTCTCCTTCTCCTACAACTAAAAAGAACAAAACATGAATATTTTTTTGTGCGACATTCCAGGTCCATCGTCCTGCCTAGCGTTCCCGCATCGTCGCTCCCCTTGCAACCCCATCACGATTCACGAGCAGCCCTCTCGCTCCACCCTCGCGCGCCGCCTGCACCATCGCAAGCCGGCCCACGTCGCCGGCCATCTCCCTCACGCGGAACTCAGGAGCCGCCGCCGTTGCTGAGGGTGTCGCCGTGCCTGGCGAGGAGAATGGGGCGGACCCGTCGTCGATCCACGAGGCCTTCGTCCTCGCGGGCTTGCGATATGTCGATCCGCGAGCGTTTCATCAGATCTGCGACAACGACAGTTCAGTGCTTCCCGCCTCCAATCACGCTATTCCCCATTGCGCAGCCGCGCTCGGCCATGCCGCCGCCGTCGCTGCGTCCTCGTCCTCGCCCTCGCGCCGCGCTCCCTCCCTTGGCTACCGACGGGCAGGAGGTGGACCAAGCTCAAGCGTGGGTTCAGGAGACCCCGGTCGAGAAGGCGGCCTCGGAAGGGGAGCAGTCGCGTCGGAAGCGCACCGGGGGCGGGCAAGCGGCCCGACGACGAGGCCGCGCACACCGAGTCGCATGCTGCCACCGCCGTTGGCCGGTCACGGAGGAGCCACAACGTTCGTGATGGACGCGAGGCGAAACGTCGCTGCTGCTGGCCAGTCGTTGAGGAATTGCGGCGTTCGTGTCGATCACGAGGGAGGACGTGACCAGTACCGCCGGCGTTGTGCAGCTCCCTCGATCGAGAAGGCGGCCTCAGAAGGGGAGCAGTCGCGCCGGAAGCACGGCGGGGGTGGGCAAGCGGCCCGACGGCCAGGCCACGCACACTGAGTCGTAGGCCGCCGCCGCCGCTGGCCGGTCACGGAGGAGCCACAACGTTTGTGATGGACGCAAGGCGGAACGTCGCTGCTGCTGGCCAGTCGTGGAGGAATCACGGCGTTCGTGCCGACCACGAGGGAGGACGTGACCAGTACCGCCGGCGCTGTGCATTTCCCTCACAACCCGGTTGATGCCCGTCAGCTGTAAGGTTTGTGCTTAGATTTGGAGAAGTAGACTGGGTGGTGAGTAGGAGATGAGGTGGGCTATGCTGCCTTGCCTATCTTCTGTGTTGATTGTGTTGGCTCTGCGCGGAGTATTTTTGGAAGAAAAGGAGATAGCGCACGACATGATACAATATCTAATCTTCGTGCTCTGTCCAAAAAAGAATGTTTGTGAGCAAGTGAGTCACTGCTCACTAGTATGGGTGTGCTATCTTTGATTCTTCACTATGTTAGATAGACTTGGCACGAGGAGCTTGGTTGATTTTGAAAGAAAGATATACTAATAGATTTATTTCAGTTCTTTTATTAGTTCTGCACTTGACTATTCACCGTATGATAGAAGATGCTAGTAGGTACTACACTGATAGGGCAAAACTAAACATTCACCTAATATTAAATGTAGTTATCGATTCCATCCCTGTACCACTGGATCTTGACATTTATTGCTATCTATTTTTTAAAAAGTTAAATAGAAATGTTTGGTTTCATTTGGCAGGAGTCCAACGTGCTGAGAAACCTCACTTTTGGGTGAACGTTGATGGGACTTACTGGCCAAGAGGAAGGCCAAAAAACTGTTAAAGGAAATATCTGGGATAAGATAACCCTGGAGTTCTTCTTGTGTAGATGGTGTTGTAATTTTTAGGATGGTAACTAACCAGCTTTGAATTTGTCTGCATATCTCACCAGCCTATAGTGAAGCTTCTTAGTCCTGTTCTGACATTGTCAACACCCAACCAAAACAGCTCATCAATTCGACGGTGATGCTGCTAACATGGTAAATTAAGCCATCCCTGACTACCTAGAACAAAGAACAACCCAGAACCTTTTTTGTTGCGTCAGGGGCAAGCACCATAGTCAAGCAGGTACGTATGCTCATGGACATCTAGCATATTCACAGATAAATAAAATCGATCAGCTGTAGTAAGATTACCACCCAAGATATAATTTGTAGTTTGCACATGTATAATGATAGAATATCCTGCACCCCCACAAATTTGGAGCATTGATATGCCATTCGATTTTGAATCTATTGAATATATCAGGCCAAGTTCTTATATAAGAGCGGTAGGCTATTTTCTATGGATGGGTGTGAAGATCTGAAACTTATCATACAAATCAACATATACATCTACCTTGACATATTACATGAAGGCCGTGTGCAGTTTGAGGAGAAATCTTTAGCAGATAGAAGAAAAATCAGACAATGTGGCCCTTCTAGCTCTGGTATGACCAAATCTTCATGCCGTTACAACTTCCATCGTTTCTTCTGTCTACCATTTGTTTTTTGCTTTTGTTTTTGGGCATATATTATCACCCTAGGCATCATAAGATATGATCATATAAGTTATCTGTCTAGTTTTATTTTCAAATATAAAGCCATAGAAGATACACATTGCAGCACATGACTGTGCATATGTGCAGCCTATTTGGTCCACTTGAACATGTTATAAATAGATCCTGTTCCTGAAGCATAAGATGGCCATAAATTGATCCAGCTTCTGGAAATCTATAACAGAAAGCCCCTGGAAATCTATAGGACCTGAAGGTTTAACATCTAGCTTTGGAAAATTCCAGCTTTAATGAAACAATGTGCATAGCAGTAATTTGGGAACTAGAAGGTTTTCATATTGAAAGTATCTCTTCATATAGGATGTCTCTTGTTAGTGATTTGAACTTAGCTTGCTGCAAACACCATGGCTAAAATACAGAGGGAATTTGCTATTTTTCTACTATATAGTGGTTGTGAAGGTAACCCTCCCAAAGTTCGATTCCAGTTGGAGATTGGATTGAATGGACATGCAAAGAGGAGGATAATTTATTTATGCGCTGCAGCAAGTAAGAAAAGTAAGAGGCATGCATTCTGGACGTTTGACGCGGAGAGGTAGCGACATCTTTCTTCCATCGTCCAAGAAGCAGCTCCGCCCTTCGCCATGCGTCGTCAACAAATTGAGCCGACCCTCTGTAGCCTCCTGTATGAAGAGCCGCCACCCCTCTCCAAGGTAAAATCACTAATCGATTTGTCCTATGTGATGTTCTTGCTTTTGTGGTGATGATCTGTTTCGCTTGGTCATCTAGCTACTGATTCTATTAAACTGCCTATGGAAAGATCATACCTGTGAATTTGATTTTTTTAATTCCCTGTATCATTCATAGTTGTAGAGAAGTGAAAACCTGTAAGATGACACTCCATATACTATGTGTCAAGATTGTTTTCTAAATCATGCTTTTTGGTCATTTCCTTTGGTAGGCTACAAGCAAGAATATAGAGGTTGTTATTGGACCCTCAATAGAATTTGAGGGTAAGTACAAACTACAAAGAGACCAGCCCCAATAAGACTGCAAAATATATCGCTGAATATACACTACATGTATATCTTTGAATATATATCTCTTTATTTAGGTATAGAAGGGATGTTATTGGATTGCACAGTAGCAACAACAAGATAGTTTCAGTTTGTGGATGATGTTGACCATCCCACAATAAAACAATATGTTTAAAATGTATCTAAAAGAAATTGCACATGATGACTATTACAAGTTTCCCTTGTTTTAATTCTGCAATCGATTTGTGAATAAATATTAGTCTGCTACCACGTTCAAATTTGTTTTAGATTAATGCATCTATAAATTGATGTATCGAAAAGCGCCGAGCTCATATTTGTCCAATGTTAAATAATAAAAGATTATTTTAGACGTTGACGATTAAATAGAAACAATGTAGTGCCGTTATTTAAACATGCTAAATGATTGCTTGCCTAGCAATGGTGTGCCGTGAACTATCTCTATAATTTTAAAGATTATTTTGAGTATATATACATATATTAGTTATCTAACTCTATAATTATAAAGATTATTTTGAATATATATACCTATATTAGTTATCTAATTATATCACTCGTACGATTCATATGTTTTTAAGTACAAAAACGCATATAAATTCATATGTTTTTAAGTATAAAAACGCATATAAATAAATACATTTTGGGTTCAGGCCGTTGTTCCCTCCCTCCAGCCCTCCAGGTCGGAGTTCGCGGCGCCTGCAACCATGGACAGCTTGAAGCCGCTCTCGCTCCCCCATTTTTTCCTCCCTCGCCTTCTCCCCTTGCTCCCCGTTCGCGCACCACCACGGAGTGCTGGAGGCGCGCTTCTCGGCGACCCTTCGCCTTGCACCGCCGGCCGCGCTCTCCAACGGCCGCGTCGTCGCCGCTCGCTGCCCGGGTCTGCTGCAGCCGAGGTGATTAAGCGCTCTACCTCTCCCTCTCTCCCCTCCCTCCTCTGAACTGGGGTCGGGGTTGGTTCTCCTCGATCACCGCACCGTGGTTCCTCAGCGCATCATCTTGTGGTTCTTGGTGCTAGTGATGTGAAATTGGGGAATGCTGGTGAGTACTTCCGTTCGGGATGGAGTCGATTTGTCGGTCTGATTGAGGCCCTTCGGTATCTGAAACTCTCTCGAGATTTTACCCCCAAGTTGGCTCTCTTGTTGTTCTTGCGTTCTGTGTCCGCTGTTGGTGGTGGTTTCTTCTAAGAGGCGCGGCGGTTGAGCACCGATTCTCCATAGTGTGATCTCTCATTCTCTGTTCGCCTTTCCTGTTTCCTTTCAAACCTGTACGGTCTTTGTCTCATCATCCGATTATTGATGCCTCTTCTTGCTACTACTAGCGTGCGTCATACTCAGGATAACTCTGTTCGTTTCTGTTGCTTTCTCTTTTTACCCCCTATACTTGATTGGAGATGTTATCATCAGGTGTTGTTCTCGTCAGATATGTGCGTGCGGTAGAGATGGTCTCCGCCCGTCTACCTTTCCTGTTTATTTGCTTTATTTCCTGTTTTGGATCTGTTCCGTTTCTGGATTTTGAATTGCTCAACGGTGTCTGATTGGTTCTTCTTATTGTTGGGTGCTAGCATGTACTGCAAACTGCCTTACTGTCTTTCTGTTTGGGTATATGTTCGAGAGGATGACATTGCTTAATTTGGGTTACTTCTTCCTGACGAATTAAATTAGCATCGCAAGATTGGTTTGGTGTACTCTTATCTATATCTATCTTTTATTGACAAGTGTGCCGTGCAGTGTCACATTGCAATTTTAGTTCCCAAGCCTCCTGACAGAGATGTTTGTACTTCGTAAGGCATCATTACATCATTGTATAAATTCTCTTTCCTGAAGGAAATGTTTGTACTTCGTAAGGCATCATTACATCACTGTATGAATTCGCTTTCCTGAAAGAAATGTTTGTACTTCGTAAAGCAACATTAAATCATTGTATGAAGTTGAAATTGACCTAAGTTGAACGCCTTCTGTCACATGGGCACAAGTCAAACACCTTCTGACTTCTGTCACCTTAATTCAGATTCAGAAAGTACCAGCACTTAAATAATTTGCTAGTTGGCATGTAGATGTACCAATTCTCTTTCTGTCACATTGAAATATTCTATTCTGAATTTATGATTTGCCTTTGTGAAATTTGTTTGCATTTTGTTGCCAGAAAATCTTTGTTTATTTAGAGTTAATTTTGTTGTATATTTTAGGTTCAAAATTTTAGATGCAGTACTATGACAGTGCTACTGAACCTTACCATTTGTATTTCATCCTTACCGAACAGGAACCACAGATTTAGGCTATGGGTCAAGTGGTTCTCGTATTTGCATGAGCTGTAATCTGATGTCAATTTGTTTTTTCGTAACATTCTCCGGATGCAGATTTTTAGGATAGTTACTCATAGTCTCATTCTATTATGTCGCAGCATATCAAATTCTGCTGTCAATTCGTGTGCTCAGCCTTTGACGCTGAAGTCTACTAAGACTGGTTCGACTGGAGAACATGAGTATGCAGTGTCGGTTATGCAAGGATACCAATACCATGAACATATGCAAGATCCTGTGAGTTAACCTACCAGCCATTTTGTAGGATCATCGGTAGCACATTCTGTGAAATATGCATGATCATTTGGAGCTCAGTTCTTATTATATGTGTTCTTGCTCCATGGGCATTTATCTTTGCTTGCAATCCATTCCTATAAGACAGCACAACATGTAAACCTAACCGACCAACGCATTATCTTACAGGACAAGAACAAGATGATGACTTATTTGAAGGTGGAGAAGAATGCCAAGAGCATAGTAAAGATCAAGGGTGTGCATTCTGGTTTTCTTCCAAGTGTGGCGAGGAAAGAATGCGCTGCTAATCATGGCAGATCAAGAGATTTTTGCAACATCACTTTACAGGTGAAAATCGAAACACAGTTCTTTGAGTAACATCATCTCTGTCTGACCTTCACCCTTGATCCAATCTTTGTTATTGCTCATTCTGGTAGGTGTGTGTTTGGGGTGCCACTTTTTGTGCCAATTTATCACATCAGAGGGTTGCAAATGCACCCCGTGCAATGGCTGGGGACTGCAATGAATGTGACATAGTGAAAGGAGAAGATCAGAGTCAAAGCGCAGACAACTCAAAGTGTTTTCCTCAGAAAAAAGCCACACCAAAAGGCAACATAATGACTCTTAGTGCAATCCTATTTCTTGCCTCGATATTGGGTACCAGACACCAGATCATCAAAATAATGAAGTCAAAGGGCCTTGACACCAAGCGTTCCATCATCCTGTTATCTTTATGCCTGTGTGTGGTCAAATCAGTCTATGGTGCACTAAAAGAGGCTAAGGATGCTGGCGAGCTAGTCATGTTCTATCTGGATGTAGCAAAGAAAGGAGACAAACCGAGGTGATTTCTTGTACAGTATTAGTTCTAGCAACCATTGACTACTGGTAGCATTTAGGACCTGTCTACATGACCAGAATTGACTTCCACGTGTCTAAGCTTCTATAAGAGACACAATCTATAGAGATAATAAATCAATATATACAGATAATAAAATTTGTTCATGTGGCTGCTAGTTTTCCCGTCCCTGTTTCTTTCTGAATTTTTATGTTTATGCATACTCCAGGCATTTGTGAAACAGCTACTTCCGTTCATGACCACCTTTTTTTTGGCAGAGACAAATGATCTTCAGTGCTGACTGGCTGCGGCGCTTTTTTCTGAGAGAAGTGATCTTCAGTAGCTGGCGTGCATGTGATCGCAAGAATATTGAGTTAGGACATCAGCTCTTGTGCTTGTCGTTAATTCAAACACCTGAGATGAAGCTTACTTTTGTTTGTTTTGTAGTCTAGATAACACGCATGTATATCTTGAGATAGTGGTACATTGACAGAAGTGCAAGAAAGGTTCACGAAATCTTTAGGAGATACTTCACTGAAACATATGTTCTCGTTAATGAAGTACAAGTGTGCATACAAGAATTACTTCTTGTCTTGAGAAAGTGAATACTCTCTAATTTATCAACTCCCAGTACAAACGCTTCAGCACCTTTATCAAACCACCTTTGGTTGTTAGAATTGTCTTGAACATTGCTTCCAGATGATGTCTTGGATGCTTGAGGCCAATGCATTCATAGAACACCGTGCATGAATACACAAGGATAGTAATGCCCCTGCAGAGCATGATAAAAACCAAATACAGATAGTAGGGGAAATGCATAGAGAAATCTATAAGTTCGATGCTGGTATACACATGGTGCTGATTTAATGAATGATGCATGAAACAGAAGAACTTACAGGCCTTTAGGATTGTAAATCCAAACACAAATGCCTTAAGAGCAAACAACAAAGAGTTTACAGAGAATAGTGTTCTTTTCTTTAGCTTTTTATCACAATCTATTACATTGATTAGAGTTTGACATTGAAATTATATGTTACATTCTACTAGAAGAACGTTAGTTTCTACTAGGTATCGTGCAATAATGTGATATATCTATAGCAAATGTATGATAGAGAAAAGAGTAAGGAAGAAAAGAAAAAATAACCCAACTACTAACCAGATAAACTCAGTGAAGTGGTAGTAAGAGTCCTAAAAGAAAAAGAAAGCAAATAAAATAATAAGGTTCGTCAATCTATAAAAATAAAAGGCAATCCTTATCAAGAGGAGGGAAGAAATTGTACCTTGGTAGGATTGTTATATTTGTAGAACAAAATAACCATGAGAACTGAAATGGAAAGAAAGCAATGTGAGATCAGCTAGCTGCATAATTTGCCACACCAAAAATATATATTTTTTTAATTAAAGCTAAAAGAATTCGCAGACATGGAATTCCACAACCAAAATTGAAGTGTGTATTCTGTATGGACTATGGAGCAGCCACTTTTTTAACAGTTGTTGAACTCATGCGTACAATAAGAACAGTGAACTGTAGTAATTGGGAGGAGAATCGGGAAATAAAATGCTGAAATCAGAACTGGAAAGTGAATTCTGAACAGTTCGATGATACTAGATAGCTAGCCATTTCCTTCAGAAAGAAAACTAGATAAAACATGCTTTAGCATTTTTTTAGCAGTTCCATGATACTACAAAACTAATTAATCTGTATCGAAGGTTATTTTTCAATTTTGGTTCCTACTCATTAATTTTATTGGATTAATATACACAGTTTTCTATGTTTTATTGTATGGTCCCATGTACCAACAAGACTAAGGGCATGTCTTTTGGATTTGCCATCACAGGTAGCGATTGATATTGGAGAACAGTTCTTTGTGCTGAAACTTTCTTTGTCAGCAAATATATGGTAATGACTTCTTGAACTCACCACACTGAATCCGAGCACATATGTTGTTAGCTTTCCCGTTTCTTTTCAGCTCTGCTGCTAAAACGCTCAATTTGTAGAACATATATGCAAGAACGATGTCCATGAAAAGGTTTGGAGCCACTTTGTAGAGCCGACAAATACCGGCCACAAGAAGCAAGGTACCTGCTCAGAAACACACAATCTCTTCAGCAAATTACGTGTCATAATGCATCAGCAGTTACTTTGAGGAAAGAAAGGAAGATATTGCCCCGGTGGTGAGTAACATGCATGTTTGGTGACAGTCCATACAGAAGTAAGAGCTGCAGGTAGTTAGGTGTACTATCGTAATATCACAAGACTTTTGTTTTTTTCCGAAAACCTAATGTCACAAGACTTTGTCCAGGCAAGATGAGTTTTGCTTCTAACCAGAAAGAAAGATGAGATATATATCTGAACAAGATATATCCTAGAAACCACAGAAGTGTTCAGACACAGCCGAGGAAATTCTTCAACTACAATTTAAAGGAAATTGATCGATAAGAAGATATAGGGGACGAAAGGTTGAGCCGGTAACCTGACATTACGCCGGCGTGGAAGCAGCGGCAGCGGAAGATGTTTCCGCCGTTGGCCACGATCTCCTGGAAGGCGAGCCAGACGGGCCGGAGAGGGTCCCCAACCAGAGCGTCCCGTATAGCGATCACCTCCTCCGCGCCCTGCCCCGTCGGCTCCACCAGATCCTCCGGCCGCACCGGCGTTGCCCACCACTCGTCGTCCTCCGGAGCACAGCACAATCGCAGCTTCCTTGCTCGCCTGCAAGAGCCATCCGGGACGAAGCGGAGGGCACTGGCGGCGCTCCTACGCGTGATGGGTCGGGAAATCACGCCGGCGGCAGCAGGGGAGAGGCGGATGGTCGCTGGTCGCAACGCCATGTTTGTTAGTGGCTTTGGCGATCGTGGGAGGCGTCGGTCGGACGGGCTGCGGCGGGTTGGAACTTGGAATCGACGATGGATCCCGCGTCCGTTTAAAAAGTGGCGCCCCTTGCGGTGAAAACGGTAGGAATTTCAGATCTGTTCGGATCCAAGCTTGATATTCAAAATTCGATACTATATTCGTATTCGAATACCCAAATCGTATATTTATGACGTTAATATCCAATCGTACCTTATCCGTCATGGTTAACGCTATCCGTATTCGAATCCGAATCCGAAAACAAATATAATATTAATGATATCCGTCCATATCCGAGCCGTTTTCATCCTTGGCCCTTACCCGCAACAGCCCATACACGGCGACCATTTGGGCCCGTGTTTGCTTTGGGCCACCCCCATTCACGAACCGAATCAACAAGTCTAGTCCACCTTGATCATGAGCTTCTCTCGAAAAAAAAATCATCACACCATTAGGTTCCCAAATCCTACCTGCCATTAACTGTCAAAAGAGGAAGCTGCATGATATCGCAAGAATGCAAGATCATGCAGGCGAGCGTTCAATGAGCTTTACTTTAAGACTTCTCATAGACTTGGCTTAGGAAAACGGAACCTCACCGGCTAAGGCCAATTTTCGTTTCGACCGGGAACGACATGGAATGGCTTGGAACCGTTCTAGCCGGGAACCCGGTCCATCCCGGCCTTTCCTACCCAATTTAGGCCGGGAATCAATCCATGAGTCGTGAGGTGGGGAACCAATCCCTGTCTTTTGTTGAGTCTATTTTGGCCCCGTTCGCTGGTCTGAAACTTAGCTGAAACTGGCTGGTTCTGTGAGAGAGAAACACTGTTTGGCTGGTTTGATGAACAGTAAATTATGAAGGGGAGCAGCCGGCTGGCTGGTCTTTCCATACCAGCGAACGGCCCCTTTATTGCAATTAGCTTAGCTAATGGATTGATTCCATACCCTACCGAACAAGACTTTTGGTGGAAAGGGAATAAAACGTTGCGGAAATAAAACCAGCCATGGATCAAGTGACACGCATGGATTTACTCGATCCATGCCGGGAATCATTCCTAGTCGGGAATGAATGATATGCAACCGAACATGCCGATCGTATCAACCATCAAGCCACATACAACTTCGTTGGTGCCACGTGGAGCTCCGCGACGGGACCGACCATGCGTTGGCTGCGTACTTGCGCGCCCCTGCTGGCAGAATGCATGAACCCGTGAAGGCTCCGGCTTTTCAACGCTGCTACGCGCACACCGTAAATTGCACCGTGCTATACTTTTCTCAAGAATTTCACACGGTTTGATGTTCTGCGCTTCTCATAAGCCCCTTCTTGGCCAAGAAGAAAGTTTATATAGATGGTAAAATCTCGGGCAACCAACCCTTTGCAGAATAATTGATGAATGACTAATAATAGACATTCGACACATATATAGTATAAAATTCACTACAAATGTCTGCTGTCAGTGTCCCCCTGTTCGCTTGGAGGGATTTTGGAGAAATCTGGAGGAATATGTAAGAGGAAAATATTGTTCTGGATGAAAAAAAAGAAGCGAATCAAGCCGGGTTTAAGGGCACGCGAACGGGACCAGTGGTCCCGTTCGCGTGCCCTTAAACCCGGCTTGATTCGCTTCTTTTTTTTTTCATCCAGAACAGTGTTTTACTCTCACAAATTCCTCCAGATTCCTCAGTGTGCTCGTGCTCCACAAGCACACTTCCTAATGAGTGCTGCAATGACGTTGCACCTAAGCTATCAGCACTTTTGTTGTTGTTTCAAAAACCAACCAGCCAAAAGCAAGCATGCTATTGGTCGCTCTCATGGTACGCTACAGGGTGCCTGGAGCACAGAACAAGGCCCAGTTCTATTTTATTTTATTCTTTATCTTTTTTTCTAACTAAGGAAGCCTCAAATTCGAACCGATTCGTTTTCCTTTTTCCAACCCATCACACATTCTCAGAATAAGCAAAACCCATCCCACCATTCCACCACCAACTGCCACACCGACCACCCAAACCTCCCACTGGTCTACGGACCCCACATTTAAAGATGGCAATGGGCACAGAATGCCCGCATGCCCGTGGGCATGGAACCCGATGGGCAAGGATACTGGCACCACTTCTTGCCTGCGGGCACGGGCGCGGGCACCATCCTGAACCAAGAGGATAGTTCTTCGCGGGCAAAGAAATTTGCTATCCTCGCCCACGTATCTGCCGGACCCGCTCCACAGGTCTGACATGTGGGACCTACAAACAAATATATGTATATATACACAATTCCTAGGGTTTATTCCTGATTCAATCCACACCCCACCCCACTCAGCCACCCCAATCCCCGCCGCCGCCCCTTCGTCTCGGTCTCTTGGAGACTTGGATTCTCACCTCGCGCTGCGCTCGGCCAGCAGCCTCCCTCGCCGCCTCGAGCCATCATGTCGTCACGCGAGCAAGGCCATGACCACGAGGGGGGTGCCCTTACATGACCGTTGCCGCCCATCCAAGCCGCCGCCTCCCCCGTCCCTAGCCAGCCGCCCTAACGCCCAAGCCCATCACCCGCGACCCCGCCTCCCTATTCCCCTACTCGCAGTCGCGCGCGGCTCCTCCACTCGTGGCGTCGGCATGGCTCCTTCACACGGGGCATCGCGCCTCCCCCACTCACGCCACCCCGACGCCGGCCTCCGGCCTCCCTACTCCGACAGCTAGCGAACGCCAGCCTTCCCGCTCCAAGGCTCCCACTCATGGTCGCGGCGCCTACCCCCACTCGCGTGACTCCTCTGAGATCCAGCGCACTTCGACGGCCTTGCATGCCTCCTCTCCAGTCTCCACGTGTGACTTCTCTCTAGATCCAGCGCACTCCGACGTCGGTCGCCATCCTCCAAATCTCCAACGCTGGCTGCCGGCCGCCATCCTCCCCGCTCGGAGCCTCCGAGGCTCTAACCTAGGCCGTCGTCCCCGCCGTGCAGGTCGCTGTCCCACCATGCTGGCAGGCATGCGGGCATGCCCGCAGGCAAGACATGCCCACGGATAGCGGGTGCGGGCGCATAATTTCTCTCGCGGCTGCGGGTCTATGAGGCTTGTATCCACGGGTAACATACCTGTTGCCATCTTTACCCATGGTACCAACTCACCACCTGTCAGTGAAGGTACGCTAACCCTCGGCCCGCTCTACGGCAAGCACCAGCGCCTCCCCGCGTCCTCACTCCTCACCTGACAAAAGGCCAATCGAGCAGACGAAACAAAACACCTGTTTCCCTATCCTGTAGAGATCTCCCTTCCCATCCCGTTGGCTCACTTTCTCTCTCCTCTCCCCGGCCGCGTTCCTACCAGAAACACTTCAGTTTTCGATAGAAGGTCTCATGAAGAAAAATGTTTGCTAGCGTCCAATCTTACTGTGTGTCGACAGAATATCATCGGCAGTCCTTCGAGGGGTATCCCACGAAGGTAGATTGATTGGCAGAGAAGCGTGTGATCAAGAACAAGAAGGCAACAGAGACACACGAGTTAGATAGGTTGAGGCCATCAGTATGACGTAATACTCTACTCCTGTGGTCTGTTGTTTGTATTAGCTATCGTATGATATTGTATGCGTTTGTAGGGGACCCTGCCCACCTTATATAGTCCGGGGGGCAGGGTTACAAGTCGGTTAGATCTGAGAGATAACCAGAAAGTAATAACAGATTACAGGAATCTTGGGATCATACGTATCCTAACAAATCTCGTAGTATCTTTAGGATATCTTCCCGGTGTCTTGCGGGAACCGCCGAGCAGAGTCGTGCCCTGCAAGGCTTAGTCTTGTGGGCTGGGCTGTCCCTGGGGGCGCAGCCCATGTGGTCTGCCATGGGTATCTAGGGTCGTACCCCCCATAGCTAGTCCTTGAGCGCCTTGTACCCATTGTGCAACGCCGTCTTGAGCTTGTACGAGCAGGTGCGAACAAAGCCGAGTAGTCAAACACATGGTCCGACCACCATGATGAGTTGCCGAGCAGTTGCTGAGCAGCGTGAACCATCGCCGAGTAGCGCGAACCATCGTCGAGCATCTTGAGCCATCGCCGAGCAGTGTGAACCATCGCCGAGCAGCATGAACCGTTGTCGAGCAGTGTGAACCGTCGTCGAGCAGCGTGAGCCATCGTCGAGCAGTGTGGACCGTCACTGAACAACATAACCCAAGTACGGCTTGCCACAAGGGTGTAAGGAGCTCAAGTTTAGAATCGAAAAATTTCTTCATAGTGGACCAAGTGTGCCCACTTAGAGTCTAACCACGAGAAAGGGAGATAGTCTTCTACAGCTTCAAGAGGCGCAGAGTCTTCCAGATTAAAGCAAACACACACACCGCAAGGTGAAGTGTGCCCACTTAGTCCCTAAGCCTAACAGTAGATGATGTAGTCATGTGGTGCCAGGGTCCAAAGTAGAAGAAAAGTAGAACACCAGCCGAGCAGGCAGCTAGTCCCTGGGCGTAGCCCCAAAAAGCACATTCACCGCAAGGTGAAGTGTGCCCACTTAGTCCCCGAGTCTGACAGTAGGTGACATGGTCACGTGGTGTCAGGGTCAGAAACAGCAGTCAACTTGGAGAAAATAGAATCATGGAGAAAACACCAGAGTAATGGTTGTGCAGTAGTAATTACTAAGCCATAATGGTTAGCGGAGTTGTTGGTGAATATTCGGCGAGCCATATCAAATTGCGGAAATAAATCAACTATATGGGTTGAGGCTGCACGAAGGCCCAGGTAACGGCCCACCTTTAGTTGTGGGTAAAGATGGCAACAGACACAGAATGCCCGCATGCCCACGGGCATGGAACCCGATGGGCAAGGATACGGGCACCACTTCTTGCCCGCGGGCATGGGCGCGGGCACCTTCCTGAACCCAGAGGATAGTTCTTCGTGGGCAAAGAAATTTGCTATCCTCACCCACGTATCCGCCAGACCCGCTCCACAGGTCTAACATGTGGGACCTACAAGCAAATATATGTATATATACATGATTTGCTATGAATCTGTATCTTTATATCTCTTGTACTGCACTATGGTTTATGTATATGCTCAACCTAGCGGTCACACGGGTATGCCCGCGGGCATGAAATGCCTGTAGATGGAGGGCGCGGGTGTGGTCTGTTGCCCATGGTGGGTGGAGGGCGCGGGTGTGGGCGAGAGATTTAGCTGGCGGGCACAAGCGTAAGAAGGCAGTATCCGCGGGCATCACGCCCGTTGCCATCTTTAGTTGCGAGGAATTTGGAGAAACGCAGATCGCGAGAACGGTTTCCCAAAAACCCTCGAATGCGAAAAGGTGGGGGAAGTGCTTTATAACTACACCACCGCACCCCGCACTCATACCTTTGCCCCTTTGTCATTTCATCTTCCTCCTCTGTCATCGCATTTCTAGATTCACATCTACTCCTGCTTCCACCACCAAACCTAGCTAGATCTGAGAGATGGCGCCGAAGAGGGGAGGTGCGAAACCGAAGAAGACGAGCCTCCAGAAGGCGAGTGCCAAAATCCAGCGTGACAAAGAGTAGTTGCAGTCATGAACGGGAGAGGCAGAGCTCAACAGATTGGTGGAGGTGGGCGTTCTGCCTGACCACATCACCGTCGGATGGCGGCCGACCCTTGGTGAGCCCTTCCCTATGCCTCATACTGATGAAGTAGTAGTATTTGAGGACTATTTCTAGCGTGGGTTGGGATTTCCTATTCATCCATTCCTGAGGGATATGTTGGAGCTCTGGGCGGTTAGTCTATGCAACCTCCACCCAAATACCATATTGCACATATCTATCTTCATCTATTTCTGTGAGGCGTATCTCAGAATCCTTCCGCACTTCAATCTCTTCCGTCACCTATTCTGGCTAAAGAAGAGAGGTGGCGGTGGTTCCAAGGTGGTCGGCGGAGTGTATCTTTAGCTATGCGATGGAATGGCGGGAGAATACCTTACTGTTCTGCTAAGCACATCGCTGAAGGGGTCGAACATTAGGTGGTTTTACATGAAGCAGAGCCACCCTGCAGTCCGTTGCAATGCCAACCACATACTGGAGAGCTAGAAGAGCTAGTCGGAGATGCCAAGCAACACTGATATGGAGCAAGTGAGAGAGCTCCTTGGTTTAATAAAGGGCGTGAAGACCAACGGTGGATTAGTGGCGGCAAGCTTTATAGTGCGCCGTATCTAGCCCTGCAAGGAGAGGGCCCACCCCACCTTTGAGTTCAAGGGGGAGACCAATGGTACCCGGGAGAGGTCGGAGATGCTATCGAGGGATGTTGTGCAGGAGCGGGCCGCAGAGCTGTTCGCTCCACTTGCCTCATTCAACTTGCCAGGGCAGACAAAACCCTTTCACTGCAAAAATCTGCCTCCTTAGGTAAATATCTCAGTTGTGTGTTCCTAACGCTTTTTTTATCTTTTGTCACTGCCGAGCAGTTGACTGATTTACTCATGCAAAGATCCATTCACAAGAAAGAGCGATGTACTTCTTGGGCGTACCAAGGAGCGATTGGCCGAAGGGAGTAGACGCCCGGCCACTGACACAGCCTAAGGAGGAAACCGTCAGCATCTCATCGAAGAGTCCATCCCCGGTGTCAGAGAAAATCTGAGGGAAGAGGGTAGCGACAGACGAGCTGACCCAGAAGAAGAGAAAGATGACGAGTGCCGTTCCCCTCAAGCCCTCAAGTCAGGTGGCATCTCGCTTGGTGGCGACCAGACCACTCGGACGTGAAGGACGGCGGTGTTCGAGTGGTCAGATGACGACAAAGTTCCGGTGGTTCCTCCACCGAGCACGAAGGCACCTCCACGCAACGCGCGTGTGGAGGAACAGTCGGTGAGAGGGGAGGAAGTTCCCCAACAATGGGCGACAAAAGTCCCCGAGCAGCATGTGAGGGGAGCCCCGGAGCGATGGGCGGAGGAAAGGCCAATGGCAGAGACCGTAGGACCTCCACCCCAAGACATAGGCGTCGACCCCAAGGCCGCGACTGGGGGCTCTGGTAGGCACCGCTGGTTCAAGAAATTGTACCGGCAGACCAAACCATAAGTATCCTTGTCTTGGAGTTACTTTACCATCGTTCCTTAGCTTTTTTGGCGGCTAATGAGCTAAACTGACGTAGTGCAAGGTGTGCGGGGGATCTGACCCCACATGTCTAGACTGTCGAGCAACCGAAGGCTGTTCCCGGAACAGAAGAGGTTGCAGTAGACCCCATTCTAGAGTCCCCGAGTGCTCGATGGTCTACGGAGGAGTCAGCTACCGCTACCTGTGAACTTGGTGGCGGCGAACAGTTGGCGTCGACGGCGGACGAGTCAGCGATGGTGCCCCGGGTAACGACGGAAGCCATCGGGTCTTCAGTGGCGAATGCGGGAGATGTCGATGCTGCATCGAAGTCTAGGGCGGCGAGGCCAGTCACGCCCAAGGAGCAGATGGCACCCCTCAAGGCATCACAGAGCGTGGTCGGACCCGCTACCCGGCCATAGAACCCCCCAGTGGTGCCTCCAGCCGCGGCGGAGGAGGATGAGGTGGAAGAGATTGAACATGAGGAGTCTCGACCCCAGGCCATCCAAATCCTCCGCAAACACGGCGACGAGGTAGTGGTTGTCGAGGAGGAGGACACCACCAGGGAGATGAGGAAACTGAAGTCCTCCCTTGTGGGAGTGATGAAGCAAATCGAGGCCAGTACTGCAACTGGGATCCTCATCTTTGTTGTTGTGGATCGTAGTTCATCATAACCATTGTGCGCTTGTGGGGGATAACTCGGACTGCCGAGCAGCGCCACCAGCTGATCAAAAGATGGAGCCTCTCACCGAGGAGAATGAAAAACTTATGGAGGCGATGAACCTTATGGAGAAAAACATCCAGAGGGCCCAGTGCGAGCGAGACCTTGCTGAGTCCAACACGCGAGACCTAGAGTACTAGAAAGGCGTCCTATCCGAGCAGCTGGTGGCTGTGTCTGAACAGCTACATGGCAAGTCCGAGTAGCTGGCAAGTGCTTCCATGCAACTAGAGCAGAAGTCCAAGCAACTCAGAAGCATATTCGAGCAGAAAGCAGGTATGGTAGATCGACGAATGTGCTTTGTATTGCTGAATAGTTATATCTTTGGTGATGACTGTGTGTGCTCACAGAGCAAGATGTAGAACTCGGCCAGCTGCGCCAAGCCATCGAACAACTCAGCGAGGAGAAGACAAAGGAGATAGGGCGAGCAGACAAACTGGCCAAGGAGCTGAACGGTGAGTACTTCCTAGTCAAAGTTGCTGCTAAAGTAGTTTCCTTTCTTGATGGAACCTTATAATGCTTGCAAACTATCATCGGAGGGTCAAGGCACAGTTTGATGTGCTGGTGCAGGAGGCTAGGACCCAATGGTGATGTAGACTAGGCCCGATCTTTCGTCGATTGGTGGAGACTCGACGTTCACGATCTAGGCTTCGAACCAAGACTAATTTGGACCCCCGCAATCGTTACACCATTGCTCCATTGGTTATCAGCCACACGAACATGATTGACCTTGCCGAGAAGGCATTCCTACAAGCGAATCGAGAACACAAGCAAGAACGGGATGAACGCAATCTGAAATTGCAAATAAATATGAGGCTTATGATAATGAGAAGAAGTTGAAGTCTTTATTCGAAAGGACTAATCGCCACAGGCGAACAAGATTAAGAACTGGGGCCCTAGTTCACAGCAAGCAGCCTTGGCGGCACAGTTGCAGCAAAACGATGTCTGTTTCACGAGGAAATTAAGAACTAAACAAAACCCAAAGCCTAAGGAGAGTGATCGCTGCTATTTATAGAGTCTTGAGCATCACCCCCTTGGATGCGCACCCTAATGGGCCCAAACACGATACACGGTCCAATGGACCAAAAGACGGTGTCGCAGCACCCTGGCAGATTCTGGATGCTGACTTGTTTCAATAATTTCCATTGATTCCGAAAGGCTTTTGACATGAAGCTACTTGCATTGGCTTCCTTATTAAATTAGCTTTCCAACCATATGTAGATCGTTGAAAATAGAGTCCGGATGCGTCCTGGGTGACCAGTTTAAGGCAGACTGGTCCTGAAACCCAAGATGGGCTCCAACTTCAGTTGGACTGGGACTCCACCATGAGAAAGATGAATTGAACGCCCATGCTGGTCCTCCTCCTCTCCTTGGCTTGTATGTGATGAAGTGATGTCCTCATGATCCTCCCTTTCTTGAATTGAAGTCGTCCTCGATTGAAGTAGATTATCTCCTCCATTGGATGACAGCAACGATGGCACCGGAAGAAGACGTTCATCTTGGCGCCCAATCCTTCACAAAGATAGCTACCATGGTGGCTTCCCTACTAGGAATTCATCCTCCTCCTACAAAAGGTTAGTACCAAGAAGAGGCATAGCAGTAGAAGCGGGACCAAGTGAACATATAGGCGATGCACAAGTTAAAGCATAACAAGGTTCATCATGATCAGCAAGAACAGATTTAAGAGCAAATAAAACTTCTTTCATATTACTTGATGGTTCATTTGTTGGTTTGCTAAAGTCTTTATCATGGCCTTTCTTTTTCTTTTCAGCAAGTTCCTTTTCATATTACATAATTTCAGCAGGAGTTAAAGGAAGTAAAGCAATGACCTTTCCCTTAAATATAAAAGTATATCTATTTTGCCTACCATGATGTAGAACATTATTATCATATTGCCAAGGGCGGCCTAACAAAGTGAACAAGCTTGCATAGGCATGACATCAGAATCAGCATAATCATGGTATGATCCGATAAAAAAATACACACGAGCAGATTGTGTTACCTTTGCCTTACCACTATTGTTGAACCACTGAACATGGTATGAATGTGGAAGAGCACATGTAGATAAACCAAGGGTCTTGACAAGCTCAGAACTTACCAAGTTATTGCTGCTCCCTCCATCAATTATAGCATGAACACGGAAATTATTGACAATGAGGAACATTTAAAATAAATTATGGCGTTGTAGTTTGTCTACTGGCTCAACTTGTGTACTCAAAACACGCTGAACAATGATGGATTTGTAGTTTGCAGTGCATGTCATACTATCAATTACCTCATCAGGATCTTCAGCACTATCCACAAATTTATCTGCATAAAGATCAGTTGCAAGTGCAAATTCATTCTCTTCATCACTGGCACTAGCATACCCACCATCATCAGTAGCAATATATGCGCGTTTGCTAGGGCATTCTTTAGCAATATGTCCCATGCCCTTGCAGCAGTGGCAAACAATTTTAGAAGAGCTGCTAAAGGAAGGTGTAGCAGATCCACTAGAAAAAGGTGTGATAGAAGAACTCTTCTTTACAGACGCTGGTGGTGTCTGCACATCAGAAAATTTACTTACCTCAGTTGGACGTGAAAGAGTGGACAGAGTCGTGGAATGCCTAGGTTATCGTCCCTGTACTTCCCTTTCAGCTTTAAGAGCATAATGATATAACTGGGAAAATCTAGTCGATTCTTTATAGTCAAGAACATCCTGTATTTCACGACGCAAACCTCCAAAAATCTAGAACACTTATCCATTTCATCCTCTTGTATGTTACTACGTGCTAGACCAATTAAAAGCTCCTGATAATATTCCTCAACAATCTTACTACCTTGATTTAAACGTTGCAATTTTAATCGCAGATCACGCTGATAGTATGGAGGAACAAATCTTGATTTCATTCATCGTTTAAGTACAGCCTAGGTTTGAGGTATTTGAGCATTAGCATTAGCATTAACATTATTGCAAATATCATTCCACCAGAAAAGAGCAAAACTAGTAAACTCACTAGTAGCAAGTCTAACTCTATATTCTTCAGGGACTTGATGGGAGCTAAATTTTTGATCTACAACCATCTCCCAATCTAAATATGCTTCAGGATCAGCAGAACCAGAAAAAGGAGGTATCTTAAACTTAGTTTTAGAGAAAGGATCATTATTACCTTGGTTATTACCTCCCATACCGCGTCGGTTAAAGTTCAACCAATTACGGTTACGTGCATCCTTCGCACGTCGTTGAGCTTCGGCTTCAGCCTCCGCGTCGCCATCCTCCTCCTTAGAGAGATCATCATCATCATCATCATCTTCATGACATGGTTTAGGATGTCGTTGTTCAACATCTTTAATCCTCTTGGCCAAGTTGGTGATTTGTTGAAGGATCTCATTGAACTTGTCGTCAATAACGGCACAAAGCTCATATTTTAGAAACACAGTCATTGAAATCTGTAGGTGTCCCCGTTTCCTTTGCCGCTGCCTTCCGCTTTTCCTGACATGGTTAGTAGAAAGAAGAAGACAACACAAATAGTATTATCCCTACCAACTACTTAGGTTGTGGACAAGGAAAAACAAGGCACTTAACTCTCAAGTGTCTTACCATGGTCTTACAAGTGTTCTTACCAAAGCAACAGGTGGTGCGATCGGTCGGTGACTTTGATATCGTTGTAGCTTGAGTGTAACAGTTGCAAGGCGAACCTGTACTTGGTTAGAAGAAAGTAGAGCTTGGACATGCACAATATAGTAGCAAGAAATAGCAAAATTCGCAATTGAATAGCAAAGCTAAATAAGTATCCCAAGTACTTGTCTTAGTTGCTGGCCTACTCACGTTCTAAGTACCAGATGTATTAACTGATGTGAACAACAGGAATATGATTAGGAACAAGGCAGAAATTAGCACACGCAAACATAGCTCAAATGACGCTCTCTATGTGCTCCTCTAGATATTGTTCCACTTTTGTCCCTCTCTTTTTTCTCTATTTTTGGGCTGTCGTTGGTTTTTGGGATTCTTTGACTTTTTCTTTTTATTTTTTTTATTTTTTTCTTCACTTAGGAGCACAAAAGAAGTAACCATAGAAAATATGAGCTTAAACAAGTGAAAGACGTGGCATGTGGAAATTTCAGAAGACGTGCTCAAAATTGACAAAAAGCTTATGACCACAAAAAGAGGATCTTGTGACCAGTTTTTGATGAAAATAAAAATTTCTGACCCCAATAGTGCAAGGGATGGACGGATCCGAATTTTTTTTCTGATCGATTTTGATATATGGAACATCGAAATCCGAGTTCGTATGCGAAAACTAGACCAGTTTTACGAACTGACTCCGAATTAGAGGACAAAACGAGAACAATGCGCGCAAAATTGGTCACGGCAGCAAGGATTTGATGGAAACAGTGAAGACAAGTATAACAAATTAGATGGCATGGACTAGGGTTTGATGGATATAAAGGAAACACAGCAAGACTTGAAGGTGTTCACGGATTATGATGAAAAACAAATGGAAAAACACAAACTGGACTAAAAATGATCTAAAACCAGCAACCAGAGCTTGACCTAGGGCACAAACTCAACCACGCGACACATAGATGAAATTGTATGACACAACGAGGCTATAGGACAGGAAATATGCGGCGGTGTATATTTTTTGGCTTTTTGTGGACTATAGGTAATGCAAAAACAGTAACAATCTAAAGAGAAAAACAAAGTTATACCTAACGGGCAACAAGGTCTCTGATATCACTTGATGTAGACTAGTCCTGATCTTCCGATAGGTATGATAGTGTCGATTGGTGGAGACTCAATGTTCACGATCTAGGCTTTGAACCAAGACTGATTCAGACCCCCACAACCGTTACACCACTGCTCCGTTGGTTATCAACCACGCGAACGCGATTGACCTCGTCGAGAAGGCTTTCCTGCAAGCGAATCGAGAACACAAGCAAGAACGGGATGAAGGCAATCTGAAATTGCAAATAAATATGAGACTTATGATAACAAGAAGGAGTTCAAGTCTTTATTCGAAAGGACTAATCGCCACAGGCGAACAAGATCAAAAACTGGGGCCCTAGTTCAAAGCAAGCAGCCTTGGCGGTACAGTTGCAGCAAAATGATGTCTGTTTCACAAGGAAATCAAGAACTAAACAAAACCCAAACCCTAAGGAGAGCGATAGCTGCTATTTATAGAGTCTTGGGCATCACCCCCTGGACATGCCCCCTAATGGGCCCAAACACGATACACGGTTCGACGGACCAAAAGACGGTGTCGCAGCACCCTAGCAGATTCTGGATACTAACTTGTTTCGACAATTCCCATTGATTCTGAAAGGCTTTTGACGTGATACTACTTGCACTGGATTCCTTATTAAATTAGCTTTCCAACCATATGTAGATCGTCGATAACGGAGTTCGAATGCGTCCTGGGTGACCAGTTTAAGGTAGACTGGTCCTAAAACCCGAGATGGGCTCCAACTTCAGTTGGACCGGGCCTCCACCATGAGAACGGTGAATTGGATGCCCATGCTGGTCCTCCTCCTCTCCTTGTCTCGTATGTGATGAAGAAGTGATGTCCTTATAAAATGGGAGAAGCTCGACACCGTAGTCGCCGGAGTTAAACCAGTGCTCGACTGCGTCGACCTGGAGGCGGCACCACAACCCGACGGCAGGCCACCGTGTTCAGACACTATCATCCAGAGGTGCAAGGCGACGTGGGAGAGCTTCAACCATGACGCCGTTGTTACCTCCATTACGCATGCCCTTGTGGTGGTTCGGTCCCATTATCAATTCGTGGACCTTCAGGCAATAGGGTCCGGATTCACTGAAGGGATGGGTGAGGCGGAGACCCAGCAGCTGGAAGATGAGGTGGAGGACACGGCGAAAAAACTGGCCGGTGACATAGACTTGTTCGGCGAGACGAACGGCGATGGCGGAGCTCAGTGATCTACTCGAAGAGTATTATCTGTAACATCTAGAGAGGGTAGTTAGATCGTGTGAGGGCGTAGAAAATATTTATGTATTTGTATAAATGTTATAAAGTGCATGTTTATGCAACTTGCTCGTATTTGCGGTGAAAATTATTGTAGTAATAACCCTAATGCAATTATACATAGTATAAGTAGCATCGGAGCAGTTAGTTCGTTACTGAACTCTTTGCCTTAGCTATCCCATAGTCCATAACGTCGAGCGCGGAGCCTATGCACTTATAGGAGGAATAGGCGTCACCAAGGAACCGTAGCCGGCCACCCATAACGTAGAGCACGGAGCTCGTAGCACGTGAAGGGAGAGATTGGAGACAGTGTCTTCTCCATAGAGCGTAGAGCGGAATGTGTGCTGCTCGGCGGTTGGCGAAATAACTTGGAGATAAACGTAGTATAAGTGGCGTCCGAGCAGTTAGTTCTTTACTGAGCTCTTGGCCTTAGCTAGCCCATAGTCCATAACATCGAGCGCGGGGCCCATGCATGTGTAGGAGGAATAGGGTGACTAAGGAACTGCAGTCGACCACCCATAATGCAGAGCGCGGAGCCCGTAGCACGTGTAGGGAGAGATTGAAGACTAGGTCTTTTCCATAGAGAATAGAATAGAACACATGCTGCTCGCTGATCGGCAAAATAAAAAAGTGCTCGGTGATTTGGAGAAACGTGTTTGGTGATTTGGAGAAACGTGTTCGGCGATTTGGAGAAACATGTTCAGTGATTTGGAGAAACATGTTCAGCAATTTGGAGAAACGTGTTCAGCGATTTGGGAAAACATATTCGGTGATTTCGTACTGGAGTTCATTATGGAGTAGCGTAGAATTCGACGACCGTAAGTGGAGATTACACCGTAATGGAGAAAAAGTGGAGACAAATTATGGAGACCAAAATTTTATTCATCACAAAGTGGAGAGTACATATCTGGGGCGTTTCAAGGATAGAAACGTATGAGGTGCTCGATGTGCCATGAATTGGCAACATCGATTCCATCTAAGTCACATAGGCAATAAAACCCTGGTCGGGTAACCTCTTTGACGACATAAGGCCCTTCCCAGGGGGAGGTGAGCTTGTGCATCCCTTTGGTTTTTTGTTTCCTACGGAGAATGAGGTCGCTGATAGCAAATGAATGACCTTTGATGTTGCAGTTGTAGTACCTCTACAAGCCTTCTAGATACTTGGCTATGTGGACACAAGTGATTAGGCGTTCTTCCTCAGCCCTATCGACGTCCTCTGTCTGAACTACGGTGGCTTGCTCTTCATCATAATTTTCCACCCTAGGAGCTCAGAAGGCAATATCCGTTGGTAGTTTGGCTTATGAGCCGTAGACCAAGAAATATGGAGACACACCGGTGCTGCGACTAGCTTGAGTGCGCAGTCCCTAGACTATAGCTAGTAGCTCCTTGAGCCATCTATCCGGATGCTTTTCTTCTTTCTAATATAGCCTCTTTTTGAGGGCATCAAGGATCATGCCGTTCGCCTGTTTGACCTAGCCATTGGCTCTAGGATGGGCAATGGAGACATATTTGTTGGAGATGCATCGGTCTTCATAGAAGTCCCAAAAGTGATGGCTAGTAAATGTAGTTTCGAGGTCGGTGATGATGTTGTTCGGGAGACCGAATCTATGGATGATATCTTCAAAGAGCTCGACTGCTTTCTTTGCAGTAGCCGAGATGAGCAGTTTATACTCGATCTACTTGGAGAACTTGTCAATGGGGACATATATGTACCGAAAGCCACCTGGCGCTGGCTTGAAAGGCCCAATCATATCCAGTCCCCAGCATACAAAGGGCTAGGAAACTTGGATGGTCTGCAACTCTTTTGTCGACACGTGTATTTGCTTGGCAAAAAATTGGCATCCTTCACAACATTGGACAAGGTCTTCTGCATCGAAGATGGCCGTGGGCCAGTAAAAACTAGCTTGAAAAGCCTTGTCGACTAGTGTTCTTGAGGCCACGTGGTTGCCATAGGAACCAGAGTGAATTTCAAGAAGTAGCTTCACTCCATCTTCTTGGGTGATGCATTTTTGCAGTATCCCTTCCTTGGCACTTTTCCTCATCAAGTTGTCGTCCACCAGCCCATAATGCTTGCTTTGACGGATTAGGTGTTCGGTTTCAGTCTTATCGGTAGGTACTTTGGCGTTGGAGAGGTACTTGACGAACTGTTCCCTCCAATCGGCGACCGACAAAGGTACTGTAAGTACCAGCTGCTCGATGGGGGGGGAACTTCTTGAATTTCCTTATCTTCCTTAATGGATGGTGCTAGAAGATCTTGAACGAAGACCCCTGGTGGAATTGTGGCGCGAGAGGAGCCTAACTTGGATAGGTGATCGGTGAGCTGATTTTGATCGCGTACCACGTGGTGGTACTCGATACCATAGAATTTTCCTTCGAGCTTCCTGATTTTTGCGTAATATGCATCTATCTTCTCGCTGGAGTAGGACCAGTCTTTGTTGAGCTGGTTGATGACCAGCGTGGAGTCTCTGTATACCATGAGGCTTTTGACTTCGAGCTCAATGGCTATACGGAGTCCGTGGAGACATGCTTCATATTCAGCGGCGTTGTTGGAGGCCGGAAAGTGTATCTAGAGAATGTATCGGAGCTTATCCTTGGTCGGCGTAATGAACAGAATGCCCATACTAGCACCGTTGATATTAAGGGTGCCATCGAAGTACATCACCTAGTGCTTGGGGTAGGTGGCGGCGATGGGCTCTTGGATCTCGGTCCACTCAACGATGAAATTAGCAAGCACCTGAGACTTGATGGTAGGCCTACTTCTGAATTCAATGGAGTAAGTGCCGAGCTCGATAGCCCAGTTGATGATACGGCCGTTGGCCTCTTTGTTGCGGAGGATGTCCCCTAGAGGGAACTCGGTGACCACGGCGATCTTGTAATACTTGAAGTAGTGGCAGAGCTTGTGCAACGTAATTAGGACAGCATATAGCAGCTTTTGGACCTGAGGATAATGAGTCTTGGGCTCATTAAGAACCTCACTGATAAAATATACCGGACGTTGCACCTTATAGGCATGCTCGGCCTCCTCGCGTTCGACCACAATGGCTGCACTGATGACACAAGAAGTAGCGGCGATGTAGATCAGGAGAGTTTCGTCTGGCCGTGACACCATCATGATCGGAGGCTTTGTTAGGAACAACTTGAGCTGCTTGAAGGCTATGTCTGTCTCCTTCGACCAGGAAAAGTGCTCGGAGGCCTTGAGGAGTTTGAAGAATGGTAGCCCTTTTTCACCGAGGCACGATATGAAGCAGCTTAAAGCAGCCATGCAGCCTATAAGCTTCTGTATATCCTTGGCGCATGTTGGTCGTTTCATATTAGTGATGGCAAAAACCTTGTCAGGGTTGGGCTCAATGCCTCGTGCGTTGATGATGTAGTCCAGGAGTATACCGGATGGAACTCCAAAGATGCACTTTGAAGGGTGTCGACGTGGAATTTTGTCCCGTGCCGAGGACACACGAGCAAGCCAGAAGAGTTCGCTCGATGGAGCTAGAGATCTGCCTAACTTCAGCGTAGGGGTGGTTGATCCTGCACACTCCTCCCAAGATGTGCCAGTCAATTTGACCCTGCAATTGACAAGGAGAGAAAGTTTATCAGTAATTAAGGGCAGAACGTGCCGGTGTTGCCAGACAGTCCCGAATGTGCGGCTCTGAGAGCCAATATGAAAGGAGATTGACTAAATAGTTGATTCTAGCATATTCATAAGAATAAATTGATTAAGGCTCATGGAGTTATACAAGAATAATCGGTTATCACTCTAGATAAATATCATTGTTTAGACAAATATTGGTCACTGGCAAAAGGATATCAATAATAATTAGTTCATGCTAAGCCAATGGCTACAAGTAACCAAACCCCTTTTATAAAAGAAACAATTCATCATCATTCAACCATTTAATAGAGATAAATCTAATAAACATATTAGATCTCATCTATCGCTATAACCAGTGGGGCATGAGGCAGAATCATGCAGGCCGTAGAAACAACAATAGACTCGATGACCCTAACTTATTACTAATATCAGTGGGGCATGAGGCAGAATCATGTAGGCCATAATACAATAATAAAATCATGGGGCTAACACATCTTTCAACCTATTGCTACTTAAACGATCTCGTGACTCGAACTATTCGTGAAAGCGCTCGATATCGGCTAAAGCAGCCGATTCAGGCATAGCGCACAGTTAAGGTCATGCCCTCTTAGGAACAGATCTACCAAATAACGATCCCCACTCTATGGTGCTAATAGTGGGGTGTGAGGCAGAATCACACAGACCGTGATAACAGGCCATGGAACAGTTTTTGCTAGCCAATAAATCTACTCAAGATCAAACATTCCTTAATCGCACGCTATGCACGATTAAGATTGATATAAAATAGCTGATAAAATGTAACTCATCGTTTAATGTACAGATTAGATCAGTTTAGATTAACAAACGATGGGTTAAAAAGAATATAAGGCCGATCTAGATCAATCCTAATTGGGCGAAGTTATATTGCTGTAATTAAATAGATAATGGAAGCAATAGGCAATATCGGTAACTTAATGAATCTATCCGAGGGAACGCCACCCTTAGATAGAGCCGATAACTTGACCTTAATCTAGTTCGAGCAAAGTAGAGGTCGACCGAATCGATGCAGTCGTACTTGAACTAGACAAGAGTCAATAACTAACTTATACCAGAGTCACAGTGGAGGTCGACCGGATCGATGCAGCCGTATGAATAGAGGTATAAGCCATGACAGTACTTATAGACAATCAGTGGAGGTCGACCTAATCGATGCTGCCATACTTGCTGAAGAACTCACCAAGATCTACTCTACTCCTACTCCTAAGGGGTGGCCGGAGCCGAAAAAGTAAATAACTGGTATTTGATTGATTGTGTTTTTTTACAATAGCCGACGTTTGATATTTATACCCGGGACCTACGTATGACTCCTATCTAAGCACGACTCATCAAAATCTTAGGCCCTAAGAGAAAACATTCCTAATTTAGGATAACTTGGACTCTAATCTTTCCCTTTTTGTAGAGTCCATCATGTCTTGTCCCAACGTCGATCATAGCCTTTGTCGTTATCTGCTGGCGCTGCCTGAAGAAAGCCGATTCTAGTGTTGCATTCGAATCAGCTGGTTCTAATCTATATGCAATTGATTCCCTGCTACGATGATCTTAGGAGCTTTTGAGTCCCTTGTGACCCTTCTTCCAAATTTTGGTGTAAACACATGCCCCTAATTTTGGGATAAAAGTAATTTTATTTCAAAATTATCACGTCTGTGCCCCCGATAGATCCATAGTCATGGGTAAAGAATCTTGATCTGGGGGCTACTATTTGTCGCCGTCTATGTTAGCTCATGAGCCCATGGTTCAAAACTTTTGCGAGAGCATCATTACTTCACGGGCACTTGGATCTAGCCTTCTAGGCCAGCTATAAAATGTCTATCCGACCCTGGCGAGAGCACTTCAACAATTCAGCTATGTTTCTTTTCCATATGCCCCCTTGAGTGCTTCTGACTCCGCCGAACCCTCCATGGTCTATCTTTTTGCTATGAAGATCTTGTGCGGTTAGAAGAATTTTTGTGCATAGGGTGATTGTGTCTCCCATCTTAGCACCTTATTGAGGAAGAGAATTAGCTACTGCAGTTAGAAGAATCCTTGTGATATTGCCTGGGTCTTCTCTCCATGCTCGCAGAGCTGTTCTAGTGTTTGCAAGGGTTAAAATGTGTGGACACCTTCCCCTTGTTTGCTAATTCAAATGCCCGTTGGAAAAGCCACAAGCTTCTTTCCAGCGTTTGACTCCTATCTAAGCAAGACTCATCACAATCTTGGGCCCTAAGAGAAAACATTCCTAATTTAAGATAACTTAGACTCTAATCTTTCCCTTTTTGTAGAGTCCATCATGTCTTGTCCTGGTGCCAATCGTAGCCTTTGTCATTATCTGCTGGCGCTGCCTGAACAAAGCCGATTCCAGTGCTGCATTCGAATCTGCTGGTTTTGATCTGCACACAATTGATTCCCTACTGCCATGATCTTGGGAGCTTTCAAGTTCCTTGTGACCCTTCTTCCAAATTTTGGTGTAAACAAAGGGTTCAGCTTCCATCGGTACCTTTTAAGGTTGGCGAACGTTTCTTCGCGGTCAGCGATAAGATCATCAGTGGTGTTGGACTTGACGACCACATCGTTGATGTAAGCTTCAACATTGCAGATGATCTGTTGATCAAGGCACATCTGGATAGCCCTTTGATAAGTCACCCTGGCGTTCTTCAGTCCGAAAGACATGGTGGTGTAGCAGTACGCACCAAAGGGCATGATGAATGATGTCTTGATCTAGTCTTCTTCCTTGAGGGAGATCTAGTGATAGCCGAAGTAACAATCGAGGAAGGAGAGCAGTTCATAGCCGATGGTGGAGTCTACAACCTCATATATCTGAGGCAGACCGAAGGGGTCTTTACGACAGTGTTTGTTAAGATCAGTGTAATCAACGCACATTCTCCATTCTTTATTCTTTTTTCGAACGAGAATAGAGTTTGCTAATCACTCAGGATGATACACTTCTTTTATGAATCTGGCAGCTAAGAGCCATTTTATTTCTATCCTAATAGCCTCCTTCTTGTCTGGCGCGAATCGGCGGAGTTTATGCTTGATCGGTTTGGCAGTCGGTGAGATATTCAAGGAGTGCTCGATCTTCTCCCGTGGTACCCCCGTCATGTCTATATGTTTCCAAGCAAACACGTCGACCCTTGGCACAAAGGAAGGAGATGAGTGTGCTTTCCTATTTGGGGTCAAGCTGAGCCCCAATCTTCACGGTCTTGGAGAGGTCATCGAGGCCGAGGCCGACCTCCTTTATTTCCTTAGACTTGGCGGAGGCGCGAGGAGGCTCTAGCTCTGGGATCTCAATGTCGTCGGCGGGCACTGTCTTGGCCTCAGTGACCACGCTGGCCATCTAGATGGAGAGGCCGATGGCTTCGGCGAGGGCGAGACTTTCTGTCTCGTAGGCATAGGTGATGGAGAGGTTGGCCCATAGGGCTAGGACTCCTGTAGGCGAAGGCATCTTTAGCACCAGATACACGTAGTGTGGTACAACCATGAACTTGGCCAGAGCTGGCTGACCAAGTATGGCGTGGTAGGCGGTGTTGAAGTCGGTGACGTAGAAGTTGATGTGCTCGACGTGGTAGTTGCTTGCTGTCCTAAACTGTACTGGTAGGGTGATCCCTTCAAGTGGTTTGGATGCCCTGCCAGGTACCACACCCCAGAAGGAGGAGTCTAAGGGTGTGAGATCTGCTATCCCGAGGCCCAACTCCTTTAGGGCTCTAGCGAAGAGGAGATTCAGAGCACTCCCACCATCAACGAGCATTTTTCTGAAAAGCACCTTCTGGACGGTTGCGTCGAGGACGAGGGGGAAATGCCCTACATAGGGGATGTTCACCCACTAATCGGCCCTGCTGAAGGTGATGGGGACCTTGGGCCATGGGCGATAGTTGGGGTTAGCGGCGGTGTCTTCCATAGTGACGGTGAGCACCCACCGGACGGCGAGCTTCCGTTCTCTTGTGCTCTCGGTGGAGGTGAGCCCCCCCGAAGATGGTGGCGACCACCTTGTCGTGGTCCTAGAAGGCATTGTCATTGCCCCTAGGTGGTCGGCGGCCTCCGGCTTCGTCGTTGGTGTCGTCGTCTAGGTTTTTGTCCTAGAACTCTTTAGCCAAGCCGAGGTAGTTCTTCATCTTTTGTTTGGCATTCTTGTGGAGAGGGCACATGCCATTGAGTATCTTCTTGTATTGCTCATCGTAGTTGTGCTTGGGCCAAGGTTCATTGACGGTGGCGACGATGTGGTCTATCGGCGGCGACGATTTTGGCCAGGCTTGGTTCCTTCAGGCCGATCACGTCCGCTGTTAGGATGGTAACTGTGGTCGTCGTTGCGGTGGTCGTTGTGGCATCGGTCATTGGAGCGGTCATCATAGCGGCGTGTTGGGCGATGAGTGCCCGCATCCTCATTGAAGCGCACCTCGGCTTCCTCAGCGTCAGCGTATTGGTTGGCAGTCATGATCATCTTGCCAATGCCTGTGGGCGGCTTGCGGTTGAACTTGGAGCGAAGCTCGCAGTGGTAGAGTCCTCGAATGAAGGTGGTGATGACCTCAGCTTTGTGATATTGGGAATAGAATTCCTCATCTCGGAAAAGCATTGGATGTAGCTATAGAAGAGCTCGGACAGCTTCTGGTTGATGCGGTTTAGATCATGCTTGGTGCCCGACTGAGTACACGTAGCCATGTAATTGTCGATGAAGACTTTTTTAGCTCTTCCCAGGATCTGATGGAGTTCGGGGCAAGGCTTGTAAACCAGCTCATGGCGGCTGTCGTGAGTGTGACGGGAAGATAGTTTGCCATGTCACTAGTGTCTCCTTCGGTGACATGGACGGCAGTGGTGTAAGCCTATAGCCACTGTGTCGGGTTCATCCTTCCTTCGTACGGCTCGACCCCAGTGATCTTGAAACCACGGGGCCACTGAAGTGTTTGGAGCGCCCTTGTGAATGCTGGGGGCCCCTCAGGGTTGTCGGCGCTGTCATCTGCAGCGTTGCCGTTGGCGAGCGGCTCGAGAGCTGAGTCCAGGTTACCGTACTCTTGCTTGTACTCCTGGTGGCGGCGTACTTCTTCTTCATGGTGACCTAAGCGGCATTCGTCGATACATCCTGGTCGACTCAGAGATTGTAGAGGTGCACTCGGACATCCTGGTTGACCTCCTGGTCGTGTTGGCGGTGATGTTCATTGTAGTTTCCCCTAGCTCCGCCCTGGAGGGGCTGCCTTTCGTCACGGTGCTGGTTGGTGAAGCGACTTGGATCTTGTGGTGACTGATTGACGAATCGAGGTTGTGGAGTAAGAAGGTCTCTGATCCTGGCGGATCTCATTGACCTGGCAATGAGCCGCTTTAAGCATTGCGGCGACCTTGGCGACCTCCGATGTCTATGGGAGCCATGCGAGCTCGTTGGCAGCCATGACCAGGTTGACACTTGGGGTCTTATAGATGTCGTGGCCATCAACACGGACAAACTTGTTATTGAGGTTACGTTGGAGTGGTCTTCCTTGCGAGTCAAGCCGCTGCTCGGCCCTCGCAAGGACAATCTCATTTGCTCGGCGCTGCACGCTGTTGACGTTCTGGTTTTCACGAGCGGCGCGTTCCTCCTTGGTTTTGCTGTTCTGAGGGGGGCCATCGACGCTAACATTGAAGATTGCGCCGCCACAGAATGGAGGGGGAAGAAGTAGTTCGGTGGTCATTCCGGCGATGGTCTCTATAGAGCCCTAGGACTCGGAGTCTGGATTCTCCTCCGAGATGGTTTGGAGGGACGCTCCGGAGCGTCGGCCGACGTGGAGCATGTTGACGGCCGGCGGAGGCTGGTCAGCGATCTGGTCGGCGGGAGGATGGACATCTCCAACCTGGTCGACGAATCTACCCCTTAGGGCATCTTGGTAAGCAGCAGCGGCGTTGGTGAACCCGAAGGGCAGGGCTGTAACCCCTGGAGTTTCCCGAGCAACCTCTGATAGATCTGGATCATAGGGTAGTCGACGCTGAACTAGAGTGTCCAGAGCCAATTCGGCGATGGAGAGGCAATCGACGAGCTTGAGACCAACCCGATCGATGGATGTGATCAGGTCGTCATTGTTGATCTGCCTCCTCTGGTAGCGAGGAAGCAGGCGGCGAGTCGTCGATGAAGGCAACCTCGGAGGCGGTTTCGAGATCGGATCTATAGTCGTAGGTGCGGGGGTGATCAACACAGAATCGATCTACACCGGCTTGAGGAGCTCTCTGACTCCGTCGGCGTTGATGATCCACGAGATCGATCTGACCGTGAAGATCTGGCCAGGCTACGGGAGGGACGAAGAGCCTGCAGAAAAAGCCATCTTGTTCGATAAGGAAACAACACGTAGGCCCCTACCTGGCGTGCCAAATGTCGACAGAATATCGTTGGCAGTCCTCCGAGGGGTATCCCATGAAGGTAGTTCGATCGACAGAGAAGCGTATGATCAAGAACAAGAAGGCAACAGAGACACAAGAGTTAGACAGGTTCAGACCGTCTATTGGTTTATATTAGCTATCGTATGATATTGCGTGCATTTAGAGGGGGTCCCTGCCCGCCTTATATAGTCCGGGGCAGGGTTATAAGTCGGTTAGATCTGAGAGATAACCGGAAAGTAATAACAGATTACATGAATCTTGGGATCGTACGTATCCTAACAGATCTCGTAGTATCTTCAGGATATCTTTCCGCTGTCTTGCGGAAACAGCCGAGCAGAGTCATGCCCCGTAAGGCTTAGTCTTGTGGGCTGGGCCGCCCCTGGGGACGCAACCCTTGTGGTCTGCCGTGGGTATCCGGGGTCGTACCCCCCACACTATGGTCCATGTTGATTCGTTGCATCATGCAACTTGCATGGTCCAAACGAGCGTGATCGAGAGGGCTAACCTTTTTTCAAAAAAAATAATAAGATTAGCAAGAGGGCATGTTGTAGGCGTCTGCATTATACGGTGTAATTCTTAAAAAAAACTTACCGCACCAGTTCTGGGCAAGTGATAGTAAATTAGCATAAAGTATGAATGGGATCAAGTAAATGATTAATGCATGGCCCATCGAGTGCCTCTGACGCATGTTGCTTGCCTACATTTCCAAGCCCATGATGATTCTTTGGACAAAATAACTTGCTAATTTAGCCCATTTATATTTTATATCAATTAGGTGCAAAGTACATGCATGCACATGTACTATATATGATCTAAACAAAAGCAAATTAGGCTATGTTCGGCTGGCTGAAAAAATAGCTACTGCTGATGCTGATGCTGATTTGTTGTAAGAGAAAAATATTGTTCCATGATTGAAAAGTAGTACCGCTAAGTTCAAGCTACATGTATGTGAGTTGTTTGACCAACCATGCATGTACGTGTACACCATTCAGCTAGTCAGTCTGTTCGCTTGTTGATTTCAGCCAGGGCTTATCAGTCAGTCAATAATATTTTTCTCTCACAATAAATTAGCACCAGCCGAGCTTATCAGCCCAGAAATCAACCAACGAACAGGCCGAATATGTAGATACTAATAATTAGCTAACTAATATTAGATATGAACTATTATCCAGCTAACCACTATCAGATAGTCAATCCAAACAGACCCTTATATATAGACATTAAAAGAAAAAATGAAGACATCTCGCCGGTAGCATCTCTTAGGTTGGACCCTTTTTTAGGAATTTATATATACTAGGTAGCCTGCTCGTGCGTTGCTACGGGATAACTAAACTTTTGTACTAAAAACACACGAATCGCACGATAAGATAACAATGCTATGAAATTAAATGCCGACGTTAAATTGATATTTAATCCAAAAAGCAATGTTCGTGAAATTAATATAGTCACGGAGAGCGTGGCGTCGTACGCTCACCAATTCTACTGTATAGACCTTTCCATGCGTTGCAACGGGAACAAATAATGCCCTGGTAATTTGAGCATGAACGTGTTATATGGTTAAAAAACGATAATGCGAGCATGATGTTCAGAATGTCAATATTACAAAATGAATTTTGTGAATGGCTAAAATTCTCATCGATGGTTTGCAATCATTAAGATATGTATTTATAGTATTGTACATTTGTGCATACGCACATAAAAGTTCATATCAGCCTAACAAGATTATTTGATTCCTCGACCTTTTAGAACTAACCATTTCTTTGAATTACCAGTTGTGCGTGGAGATGGCATGCTGCGTGTGGGATGCAGCCAAGAGCGTGGGATCGCACGCAGGCAGATCAATGACCCAACATTGGATTGTCGCACCAAAATGGTGTCCACTTTTAGTCTTTTTAGTGGTGAGAGATCGAGGCTTGCAAGAATAAGAAACACTCAATTTGAGAAAGCAAACCATTCCGGTACCTCGCATGAGCATAACTCCCGACCCAGTGCAGTATGCTTTGATGGAAAGTTTGAATATATTTCTACAACCTTAAACTTATCAAACTTTGCACGATAACCATTTAATGTTCTCTACACTAATGGTCTAACTGCAGTCTCAAAATATTGACAACACAACAATAATATTCACATAGGTGTAACTCCTGCATCTATCATCGGAAAACCGTTGCTGGCAATTAGTCCCTAATGATATCCACAGCTTTGTAATTATAAGTTTTTGCAGGAAAAAATGTTTCCGTTACCTAATAATCGAGAAACAGAAACATGGTAAAGATCCATCCAAAAATAAACAGATCTATTGGAGCTGTTCCGTTGGAAATGAACAGTTTTCATGCAATTAGTACAGCCACAGACGAGTGCTCTCGAAAAACAATATTGTAGGAGTACTTTTTGGTAGACAACTTGCATCCTGTTCTTTGGGGCAGAGAGAATAGATCACCTGTAGAATAGTTTTAGTAAGTCCGCAGTCTTGATTCATGTGAGTTCAGTGACAAATGGGAACAATTACTGAAATCGTTATCTAGAAAAACAGGCATGCTTTGTCCATGGCCACTCAGATATTTCTTTAACGAACGGAACGGATAATATGATTCCATGAATCTAAGGATTGAAACAAAGATAAATCATAAAACTAAAAAAATAAATCAACTATATCTAGCACAACCCAAACATTCATATCTAGGTCATCCATGTGTGTGATTCATTAGATAGATGCAGTTCAATAGATTATGTTTCTCCATTCAGAAGTGGAACAAGTCCTCTGATAGAATTAACCCAAAATTTAAGATGTTCCTCGTTAGACCATTTGCTATCATCTTGACAAATCAACTGAATCATCTGGGGAAATCAAGTAGGATGTCTCCTGCCCTGCCTCCATGTGTAATCCCATTAGTGCTTCCCACGCTGCAACTCTAAAAGTTGTAGAAGGGGCAACTTGTTGGGTTGCTTTGTGCTTTTCCATGCCGCCACTCTACGCCAGTCATTGAGAACGTGGTACAGTGCCACATTCCACGTCTCGGGAACGTGCGTTTCCATTCCGGGAAAGGGATCAGTTTCATCCCGACAGTGAAAAACCCTTTCTCAAGGAGCGTTTCGGAGCGTACCACATTCCTCGATCCTACTTCCACGATCCTATCATTCGGGGAATTTGATTAAAAAGAACAAAACACAAAAGAGTAAAATACAAAACAAGATAAAATTTATAAAAAATAAAATGGAATATTTTTTCACTGAGCTCTACGATAGCCAAAAGCCTTGTGATTCTATGAACAGTAATATGATGTTTCCACCTTTTGGGCAATGGGATAAAAAAACACCTGCTAATCTAACAGATTTTGTCCCTTGGATTTTCATAAACTAACTTATTCAGTTTTGATGCCAAGGCCGGAAATTAGACTTCCTACATCTAAAAAAAACTCGGATTCAGTTTTATGTTAAGCTCAACAAGCCAACTTTTGTTCAATTTTGTGTTAAGCTCAACAAGCAAACTTAATGAATAATGCCTAAAAGCTGCAATAGTGAACCTAGGTCATAAGAGCACCACAACCTATCAAACTCTAGATCACCCTCATTTGCCCTCAGCTTTGTTACATAGAGTCCTTACAAAATTTCTAGAGATAAAGCCCAGCTATTTCACCCCAAACTAAAGCTCATTCTGGTAATAACCCTTTCAGTAAGGAATAAGGGCCTAGAATGTGGAAAATGTGCAAAGAAATGATAGTTGGTAATTAAAATTCCGTAGTATGCATAGAAAAAAACCACACTGCAATATCATTAATCATTAGGCCATCATCATCACTGTAGACTGTAGAGGCACTTTGTTGTGCTTCTCACAACACAAGCAAACTAACTGGTGCCAAGTGGCCACCATTTTCACAAATGAGAATGGTACATTTAATAGGAAACATATAATACCTTGTTAACAAGATTCTTGAACGCTTTTGATCCATTTTACTCAATGTATCTCTGTGCAGCTGAAATTACATCATCATGCCTACGTGATTCATCCTTCATTGGAATATACCAGAAGCACACGAACTTGCTGATTTACAATCATTGGCCTCACAAAATGCTCATATACATGTGCACCTCCAAAAAACCATGGCAATACTAACCAGCAATTGAGAAACGGTTTTGCGTAAGACCAGAAAGGGAGCCTACAAAGTGCAAAAGTTATGCCTGTGATGAGCATTTCCATTCATCTCATGATGTATCCAAAAAACTTATCAGCCAAATCATGAGAGAGCACTATAGAAGTGAACGATGAAGTGCAGTACTAAACCAGAGATGGTCAATAGCAAAGAAATCAAGGTAAGATGGAATGTGCACATAAAACTAAAGCTATGATGAAATGTGCACTTGTGTAGAAAGTTTGTTGTTTTTACCATTTGAGTATTGGAGCAAAGGTGAGCACGAATAGAGTGATAAATGAGTACAACACCCGGTACGTGAGCCATTGCTGATCATCCATAGCATATTTTTTAATTGCTCTAACAGAGGCATACCTGTGGAAAACGTCGAATGAGATAAAACAGAAGCAATAACCATAAAAAAGAAGACAGTTAGCGTCTATATGTTTATCTAAAAGTTTATAGGATCAACTTACAAATGAAACGCAAGTGAAACTATGGGCCTGCAAAGACAAACAAATAGAGGATTAAAAATTCTTCAAATTGCAGATAAACATTCAGTGATGTTCAAAAACCATAACCGCATCTAATTTTCACTTGACTGACATAAAGTGTCACAGGTAAAAGCTATCACATTTATCAACCAACAGTTAGCCATATTATCTGGATATCACATGCTTATGTATTATCATGTTTTATAAGGAGAAGCTATCCTGATTATGATACTGATATGCAACCGAAGATTCTAGTAATTCTGTAGAAGTTGTAAAACTCGCGGTTCTCCTTCTAGACCTCGCCGTCATCGTACACCTTCTTCTTCCAGATGGGCACGGACGCCTTGAGCTCATTGATGATGTAGCGGCAGGCCTCCATGGCATCGGCTCATCGTACACCTCCTCCTCCCATCTAAGCTTTAATCGTTCGAATCTGAATATGAAAAGATTAAAATAGAATATACTAAAACATAATACAATTTACACAAGAGGAAAACTGATTGTTGGCATACTGACAGTACCTATTTGTACTGAATTATTCTAGAAAGCTTGATTTGCATCTAACAAATTTATAATCGATATTCCAACCGGACAGACATGACCACATGACTAAGTCTGAAGCCTTGATTCCATCTCTGGGGGGTATGACCCCGGATACCCATGGCAGACCACATGGGATGTGCCCTTAGGGGTGGCCCAGCCCACAAGACGAAGCCTTGTGGGGCACAACTCTGGTCGGCGCCTTCCGCAAGACATCTGAAAGATATCCTGAAGATACTACGAGATCTGTTAGGATATGTATGATCCTAAGATTCCTGTAATTAGTTATTACTTTCTGGTTATCTCTCAGATCTAACCAACTTGTAACCCTGCTCCCCGGACTATATAAGGCGAGCAGGGACCCCCTCCAAACTTATGCAATATCATACGATAGCTAATACAAACCAACAGACCACAAGAGTAGGGTATTACGTCATACTGACGGCATGAACCTATCTAACTCATGTGTCTCTGTTACCTTCTTGTTCTTAATCTCACGCTCCTCTACCGATCAATCTACCTTCGTGGGATACCCCTCGAAGGACTGCTGATGATATTCTGTCGACAGTTGGCGCGCCAGGTAGGGGACTGCGTGCTGTTTCGTTGTCGAACAAGATGGTTTTTTTTCTGCAGGCTCTTCATCCCTCCCGTAGCCTGGCTAGATCTTCATGGTCGAATCGCTCTCGTGGATCGTCAACGCTGATGGAGTTAGAGAGCTCCTTGAGCCGGTGCAGATCGATTCTTCATCGACCACCCCCGCACCTATGACTGCAGATCCGATCTTAGAACTACCTCCGAGGTCGCCTTCATCAGCAACTCGCTGCCCGCTTCCTCGCTACCAGAGGAGGTAGATCAACAACGACGATCTGATCGAGTCCATCGATCGGGTCATTCTGAAGCTTGCCGATTGCCTCTCCATCGCCGAATCGACCCTGGACACTTTGGTTCAGCACCGACTACCCTCCAATCCAAATCTATCGGAGGCTGCTCAGAAAATTCTAGGAGTTGTGGCTCTGCCCTTCGGGCTCACCAACATCGCCGCTACTTACCAAGATGCCCTGAGGGGAAAGTTCACCGACCAGGTGGGAGACACCCATCCACTCGCCGACTAGCTCACCGTCCAGCCTCTGCCAGCCGTCAACATGCTACACATAGGCCGGTGCCTCGGAGCGTCCCTCTAGACCATCCCGGAGGAAAATTTGGGCTCCAAGTCTTAGGGATCTACGAAGACCCTCGCCAAAACCTTTACCGAGCAACTCCTTCTCCCACCCTTCCGGGGTGGCACGATCTTTAACATTAGCGTTGACAGCCCTCCTCAGAATGGCGAAACCAAGGTGGACCGTGTCGCTCGTGAGAACCAAAACGTCAACCGTGCACAACACCGAGCAAACAAGAATGCCCTCGCGATGGCCGAGCAGCAGCTCGACTCACAAGGAAGGCCACTCCAACGCAACCATGACAAAGAGTTTCTCCGCATTGACGTCCATGACGTCTTCAACACTCCAAGCACCAATCTGGAAGTGGTTGCTAATGAGCTCGCCCGCCTCCCACAGATGCCCGAGCTCGCCAAGGTCGCCGCCATGCTTAAAGCGGTGCATTGCCAGGTCAATGAGATTCGACAGGATCAGAGACCTTCATACTCCACTACTTTGATTCGCCGATCAGTCACCACAAGAACCGATCACCACCAAAGTCGCTTCACCGACCAGCACCACGACGATAGGCAACCCCTCTAGGGCAGAGCTTGGGGCAACCGCGCCGAACATCACCACCAACATGACCAGGAGGTCGACCAGGACGTCTGGGTGCACCTCCACAATCTCTGAGATGCACGTCGATGTATCAACGAACGCCATTTCAGTCGCCATGAGGACGAAGTACGCCACCACTAGGAGTATGAGCAAGAGTATGACAACCTGGACTCAGCCCTCGAGCCAATCGCTGGTGGCAACGCTGTAGATGATAGCGCCGACTACCCTGAGGGGCCCTCGACATTCATAAGGGTGCTTCGAACACTTTCGTGGCCTCGTGGTTTCAAAATCACTAGGGTCGAGCCCTACGAGGGGAGGATGAATCCAACATAGTGGTTGCAGGCTTACGCCACTGCTGTTCGCACCGCTGGGGGAGACACCAGTGTCTTGGCAAACTATCTTCTCGTCATGCTCGCGCCAACAGTCATGAACTGGTTTACTAGACTTGCCACGGAATCCATCGGATCCTAGGATGAGCTGAAAAAAGTCTTCACCGACAACTATATGGCTACGTGTACTTGACCAAGAACTAAGCATGATCTCAACCGCATCAACCAGAAGCCATCCGAGCTCCTCCGCAGCTACATCCGATGCTTTTTCGAGATGAGAAATTCTATTCCAAGCATCACAGAAGCTGAGGTCATCACCGCCTTCATCCGAGGACTCCATCACCGCGAGCATCGCTCTAAGTTCAACCGTAAGCCACCCACAGGGATCAGCGAGATGATCACAACTGCCAACTAGTACGCCAACGCCGAGGAAGCCAAGGTGCGCTTCAATGAGGATGCGGGCACTCATCGCCCAACACGTCGCTACGACGACCGCTTCGACAACTGCCACCACAACGACCGCCGCCACGATGACCATCATCATGACAGTGGCCGTGATCGGCCAGAAGGACCCAAGACTGGTCAAAATTGCCGCCACCGGCCAGACCACATCGTCGCTGCCATCAATGAACCTTGCGCCAAGCGCAACTATGACGAATACTATAAGAAGATCCTCGATGGCCCATGCCCTCTCCATAAGAACGCCAAGCACAAGATGAAGAACTGCCTCAGTTTGGCTAAGGAGTTCTAGGACAAAAAGCTGGACGACGACGCCAACGATGGAGCCAGAGGTCGCCGACCACCTGGGGGCAATGACAATGCCTTATAGGACCACAACAAGGTGGTTGCCACCATCTTCGGGGGCCTCACCTCCACCGAGAGTAGATGAGAGTGAAAGCTCGCCGCACGGTGGGTGCTCAATGTCACTACGGAGGACGCTATCGCCAACCCCAGATATCGCCCATGGTCTAAAGTCCCCATCACCTTGAGCAGGGCCGACCAGTGGGCAGACATTCCCTACACAGGGTGTTTCCCCCTCGTCCTCGATGCAACTGTTCAGAAGGTGCTCTTGAAAAAAGTGCTCATCGACGGTGGGAGCGCTCTGAATCTCCTCTTCGCTGGAGCCCTAAAGGAGTTTGGCCTCGGATTAGTGGATCTCACACCCTTTGACTCCTCCATTTGGGGTGTGGTACCTGGCAGGGCCTCCAAACCTCTTGGCGAGATCACCCTACCAGTACAGTTCAGCACGGCAAGCAACTACCGTGTTGAGCACATCAACTTCTACGTCGTCGATTTCAGCACCGCCTACCACGACATACTTGGTCGGCTAGCTCTGGTCAAGTTCATGGCTGTACTGCACTATGTGTATTTGGTGCTGAAGATGCCTTAACATGCAGGAGTTCTGGCCCTACGGGCCAACCTTTCCATCGCCTACGCCTGTGAGACAGAGAGTCTCACCCTCGCCGAAGCCACCGACCTCTCCATCCAGATGACCAGCGTGGTCACCGAAGCCAAGATGTTGTTCGCCGATGACATGGAGATCCCAAAGCTAGAGCCTCCACATGCCTCCACCAAGTCCAAGGAAATAAAGGAGGTCAGCCTTAGCCTCGACGACCACTCCAAGACCATGAAGATTGGGGCTCACCTTGACCCCAAATAGGAAAGCGTGCTCATCTCCTTCCTACGTGCCAACGCCGACATGTTTGCTTGGAAACATGCAGACATGCCAGGGGTACCACGGGAGAAGATCGAGCACTCCTTGAATGTCTCACCGACCGCCAAACCGATCAAGCAGAAACTCCGTCGATTCGCGCCAGACAAGAAGGAGGCTATTAGGGTAGAAATAAAATGGCTCTTAGCTGCTGGATTTATAAAAGAAGTGTATCATCCTGAGTGGTTAGCAAACCCTGTTCTCATTCAAAAAAAGAATAAAGAAAGGAGAATGTGCGTTGATTACACTGATCTTAACAAACACCGGCTGCGAACTGCTCTCCTTCCTTGACTATTACTTCGGCTATCACCAGATCTCTCTCAAGCAAGAAGACTAGATCAAGACGTCGTTCATCATGCCCTTCAGTGCATACTGCTACACCACCTTGTCCTTCAGACTCAAGAATGCCAGGGCGACCTATCAAAGGGCCATCCAGATGTGCCTCAATCAACAGATCAGCCGCAACGTCAAAGCTTACATCGATGATGTGGTTGTCAAGTCCAGGACCACAGACAATCTCATTGCCGACCTTGAAGAAACATTCACCATCCTGAAAAAGTACCAATGGAAGTTGAACCCTTCAAAGTGCTTCTTTGGAGTTCTGTCCGGTGTACTGCTGGGCTACATCATCAGTGCTCGTGGCATCAAACCCAATCCTGACAAGGTCTCTGTCATCACCAATATGAAATGGCCAACATGCGTTAAGGATATACAGAAGCTTGCAGGCTGCATGGCTACCTTAAGCCACTTCATATCATGCCTCGGCAAAAAGGGCTACCTTTCTTCAAACTCCTCAAGGCTTCCGAGCGCTTTTCCTGGTTGGAAGAGGCAAACACAACTTTTGAGCAGCTTAAGTTGTTCCTAACAACGCCTTCGACCATGACGGCGCCACGTTCAGACAAAACTCTCCTGATCTATATCGCCGCTACTTCTCATGTCATCAGCACAGCAATTGTGGTCGAATGTGAGGAGGCTGGGCACGCCTATAAGGTGCAATGTCTAGTATATTTTGTTAGTGAGGTTCTTAACAAGCCCAAGACTCGTTATCCTTAGGTCCAGAAGCTGCTGTACGCTGTCCTGATCACATCGCGTAAGCTCCATCACTACTTCGAGTATTACAAGATCACCGTGGTCACCGAGTTCCCTCTGGGGGACATCCTCCGTAACAAAGAGGACAATGGCCGTATCATGAAGTGAGCTATCAAGCTCGACACTTACTCCATTGAATTCAGAAGCAGGCCTACGATCAAGTCTCAGGCGCTTGCAGATTTCGTCGCTGAGTGGACCGAGATTCAAGAGCCCATCGCCGCCACCTGCCTCGAGCATTGGGTGATGTACTTCAATGGTGCCCTTAACATCAACGGTGCTAGTGCAGGCATTCTGTTCATTACACCGACCAAGGATAAGCTCTGATATGTTCTTCGGATACACTTTCTGGCCTCCAACAATGCCGCCGAATATGAAGCATGTCTCCATGGATGCCATATAGCCGTTGAGCTCGGCGTCAAACGCCTCTTGGTATACGGGGACTCCGCGCTAGTCATCAACTAGCTTAACAAAGACTGGTCTTGCTCTAGCGAGAAGATGGATGCATATTGCGCCGAAATTAGGAAGCTTGAAGAAAAATTCTACGGCATCGAGTACCACCACGAGGTACGTGACCAGAATCAGCTCACTGACCATTTATCCAAGTTGGGCTCTTCTCACGCCGTGATTCCACCAAGGGTGTTCGTTCAAGATCTCCTGGCGCCATCCATTAAAGAAGATAAGGAAGTTCAGGAAGTCCCCCCCCGCCGAGCAGCTGGTACTGGCGGTAACTTCACTGGCCGCCGATTGGCGGAAACAGTTCATGAAGTACCTTACCAGCAACGAAGTACCTGCTGATAAGACTGAAACCGAATGCCTAATCCGTCGAAGCAAACATTACGTGCTGGTAGACGGCAACTTGATGAGGAAAAGTGCCAAGGAAGGGATTCTACAAAAATGCATCATCCAAGAAGACGGAGTGAAGTTACTTCTCGAAATTCACTTTGGCTCCTGCGGCAACCACACGGCTTTGAGAACACTAGTCAGCAAAGCTTTCTGAGCTAGTTTTTACTGGCCCATGGCCATCTCCGATGTAGAAGATCTCGTCCGACGTTGTGAAGGATGCTAATTTTTTGCCAAGCAAATACACATGCCGGCACAAGAACTATAGACCATTCCAGCTTCTTGGCGCTTTGCATGCTGGGGACTGGACATGATTGGCCCTTTTAAGCCAGCACCAGGTGGCTTTCGGTACGTATACATCACCATTGATAAGTTCTCCAAGTGGATTGAGTATAAATCGCTTGTCTCAGCTATTGCAAAGAAAGTAGTCGAGCTCTTCGAAGACATCATCCATAGATTCGGTCTCTTGAACAGCATCATCACCGACCTTAGAACTACATTTACTGGCCATCACCTTTGGGACTTCTGCGAAGACTGTTGCATCTCCATCAAATATGTCTCTGTTGCTCATCCTAGAGCCAACGGCCAGGTCGAACGGGCGAATGGCATGATCCTTGATGCCCTCAAAAAGAGACTATATTAGAAAGAAGAAAAGCACCTGGGCAGATGGCTCAAGGAGCTACCAGCTATAGTCTAGGGACTGCGTACTCAAGCTAGTCACAGCACCAGTGTGTCTCCATACTTCTTGATCTACGGCTTAGAAGCCATACTACCAGCAGACATTGTCTTCCGAGCACCTAGGGTGGAAAATTATGCCGAAGAGCAGGCCACAACTATTCGGACAGAGGACGTCGACAGGGCTAAGGAAGAATGCCAAATCACATCTGTCCGCACAACCCAATATCTAGAAGGGTTCCGGAGGTACTACAACCGCAACGTTAAAGGTCGTTCATTTGCTGTCAGTGACCTTGTTCTCCACAGAAAACAAAAAACCGAAGGGATGCACAAGCACTCCTCCCCTTGGGATGGGCCTTACATCATCAAAGAGGTCACCTGACTAGGGTCTTATCGCCTATATGACTTAGACGGAATCGATGTTCCCAACTCATGGCACATCAAGCACCTTATACGTTTGTATCCTTGAAACGCTCCAGATATGTACTCTCCACTTTATATTGAATAAAGTTTTGGTCTCCATAACTTATCTCCACTTTTTCTCCATTGTGGTTTAACCCCCACTTATGGTTGCTGAGGTCTATGCTACTCCATTGCGAACTCCAATTCAAAATCGCCATAACCGCACCGACCATGTTTCTCCAAATCTCCAACGTTATCGCCGAACACGTTTTCGCCATAATTGCCGAATGATTTCTCCTAATCGCCGAGCACGTCTTCTCCAAAAATTGCCAAATAAGTTTTCTCTAAATCGCCAAACGGTTTTCTCCAAATTGCCGAACATTTTGCTCCAAATCTCCATGATATTTCGTCAATCAGCGAGCAGCATACTTTCTTTTCTGTTCTCTTTGGAGAAGACCTAGTCCCCGATCTCTTCCTACACATGCCATGGGCTCTGCGCTCTACGTTATGGGTGGTCGGCTATGGTTCCTTGGTCACGTATGTTCCTCCTACACGTCCACAGGCTCTGCGCTCGATGTTATGGACTATGGGCTAGCCAAGGCCGAGAGCTCAGCATAGAACTAATTGCTCGGACGCTGCTTATACTACCTATGTCTCCAAGTTATTTTGATAACCGCCAAGCAACACACATTCTGCTCTATTCTCTATGGAGAAGACCCAGTCTCTGATCTCTCCCTACACATACCACGGGCTCCGTGCTCTGTGTTATGGGTGGTCGGTTGTGGTTCCTTGGTCACGCCTATTCCTCCTATACGTGCACGGGCTCCGCGCTCGACGTTATGGACTATGGGCTAGCTGAGGACATGGGGTTCAGTAGCAAACCAACTACTTGGACGCTACTTATATTATGTATAATTGCGTTATGGTTAAAACTACGAAGATTTTTTCACCGAACTACAAGCAAACTGCATACACATGCACCTTATAACATTTATCACATACATAAGTGTTTTTTGCGCTATCGCGCATTCTAACTACGCTGTCCAAAAATTATAGATGATAATCTCTGAGCATATCACCGAGCTTTGCCATCGCCGCTCATCTCACCAAACAGGCCGATGTCGCCGGCCAGCTTTCTCGCTGCATCCTCCACCTCATCCTCCAGCTGCTAGGTCTCCGCCTCGCTCAGCCCTTCGGTGAATCCACCCCCTATCACCTGAAGGTCAACGGATGGATAGTGGGACCGGACCACCGTAAGGGCATGAGTAATGTCGGTAACAATGGTGTCGCGATTGAAGTTCTTGAAGCTCTCCCACGCCGTTTTGCACCTTTCGATGATGATGTTCGGGCACGGTGGCCTACCGTCGGTTTGAGGAGCCGCCGCTAGGTCAACGCAGTCGAGCACTGGTTTGACTCTGGCAACTACGGCATCAAACTTGTACCTCTGTGTTTGGGCATCCTGCAACAGCACATCGAATTGCGCTTTGACCCTCTGACGGTCGTCTGCAAGCATTACAAAGTTCCGTCAAGAAAGGAAACTACTTCAGCATTAGCTCTGACCAGGGAATACTTACCGTTCAACTCCTCGACCAGTTTATCTGCTACCCTGTCTCCTTTGCCTTCTCCTCTCAGAGTTGTTCGAGGGCTTGGCGTAGCTGGCCGAGCTCCGTGTTTTGCTCTACAAGCACAACAGTCATCACCAAAAATATGGCTGTTCAACAATACAAAGCACATTCGCCGATATACCGTACCTACTTTCTGCTTGGATACACTTCTGAGCTACTCGGAAGTCTGTTCCAGTTGCGTGGAGGCACTCGCCAGCTCCTTAGACTTGCTCCGTAGCTGCTCGGACACAGTCGCCAGCTACTCGGATAGGACCCCTTCTGGTGTTCTAGATCTCGCGCTTTGGACTCAGCAAGGTCTCACTCGCGCTAGGCTCTCTGGATGTTTCTCTCCATCAGGTTCATCACCTCTCTATGTTTTTTGTTCTCTTCGGTGAGGGGTTCCATCCTCTTTATCAGCTGGTGCCACTGCTTGATAGTCCGAGTTATCCCCTGCAAATACATAATTATAATGATGAACTTCGATCTCCAACGTCAAAGATGACCACTCCAGATGCAGTACTAACCTCAATTTGTTTCATCACTCCGGCAAGGGCGGTCTTCAATCTCCTCATCTCCCTGGTGGTGTCTTTGTCCTCGATAACCACCACCTCATCGTCGCGCTTGCGGAGGATTCGGATAGCTTGGGGTCAAAGTTCAGCGCGCTCAATCTCTTCCACCTTGTCCTCTTCTGCTACAGCTCGAGGCACCCCCAGGGGGCTCCGTGGCCGGATAGCAGCTCTGACCATGCCCTGCGATGCCTCAGGAAGCGTTGTTTGCTCCTTCAACACCACCGACTTCACCGCCCCAGACTCCGGCGCATTGCCGGCAACTCCAGCCTCTGCTCCCGAAGACCCGGCGGTTCCTGCCGTTGCCTCAGGCACTACCGCCAATCCGTCCATCGCCAACACCGCTCGTTCATCATCGCTAAGATCGCCAGCAGTAGCGGTTGACTCCTCCTCTGGCTACCGAGCCCATGGGGACTCTGGGACGGTAGCTGCCGGCGTTGCTTCCACCATGGGATCAGCCCTTGGCGGTTCGGTAGTCTGGACTAATGGGGTCAGACCCTCCACACGTTTCGCTCTATGACAGATTAGTTTGTCAAGCGCCAAAATAGCTAAGAAATGACAATAAAGTAACTCCAAGGAAAGTATACTCACTGTTTGGTCTACCGAAACAATTTCTTGAACCAGTGACGCCTACCCGAACACCCAGGCGTAGCCATGGGGTCGACTCCTGTACTCTGGGGTGGAGGTCTGGTTTCCTCCACCGTTGGCCTCTGTGCCGCCTGCCACTCTGTGACCCCCTCCGCCTGCTGTGTAGGGACTCCCATCGTCTGCTGCTTGGGGACTCCCGTCGCCTGCCGCTCGGGAACTTCTCCGCCTCTCCTCGCTTGTTCCTCCGCGCGAATGCTGCGCGGAGGTGCTTCAGTGCTCGATGGAGGAGCCACCGAAGTTTCATCATCGTCCGACCACTCGAGCACCGCGGTCCTCCGCTGTCGAGTGGTCCGGTCGCCACCAAGCGAGATGCCGCTCGGTTTTAGGGGACCGGCGGCCGCCGTCTTCCTCTTCTTCTAGGCTGGCTCGTCTGCTGCTGCTCTTTTTCCCTAGACTTTCTCCGATACTGGGGGCAAATTTTCTGTCCAACCATCTCTGGGCTCTGACGAAGCGTTGGCTGCATCTCCCTCAAACCGAGCTGGTGGCCGGGCGTCTACACCCCTGGGCTAATCACCCCTCGGCACACTGGAGAAGTACACCGCTCTTTCCTGTGAATGGATCTTTGCATAAGTGAATCAGTTCATTGCTCGACAATGCTTCAGGATTAAAAGTATCGAAAAAAACAATCGAGATGGTTACCTAAGGAGGCGGATTTGTACAGTTGAAGGCCCTCGTTTGCTTTGCCCAGCTGAACGAGGTGTTGGGAGCGAATAGCTCTGCGGCCCGCCCTAGGACAATTTGTTTCGTCAGCCGTTCCGTCCTCTCCTGGGTCTCGTTGTCATCACCTCTATAGTCAAAGCCTGGGTGGGCCCTCTCCTTGCAGGGCTGGATTCGGCACACTACGAAGCTTGCTGCCACTAGTTTGCCGCTAATCTCTACGCCTTCAAGCAGGTCGAGGAGCTCCCTTACTTGTTCCATGTCAGCACTGTTTGGTTTCTCCGACCAGCTTTTCTAGTTCTCCAGGATATGGTGGACGTCGTAGCGGATTGTAGGGTGACTCTATTTCATGTAGAACCACTTGGAGTTCCACCCTTTCAGAGAAGTGTTCAACGGTACATTAATGTAATCGCTGGTCATTCCATCCCGAAGCTGAAGATATACGCCGTCGACCATCTTGGATCCACCGCCACCCTTCTTCTTCAACTAGAACAGGTGTTTGAAGAGGTTGAAATGTGGCAGAACTCCTAGAAACGTCTCACAGAAATGAATGAAGATCAAGATGTGTAATATGGTGTTGGGGTGGAGATTGCACTGACATATCACCCAAAACTCCAGCAGATCCTGCAAGAAAGGATGAACAGGGAACCCCAACCCACGCCAGAAATAATCCTCGAAGACTACAGCTTCACCCGTGTTAGGCATCGGGAAGGGCTCACCATTGGCTAGCCACCATCCAGCAGTGACGCAGTCAGGAAGCACACCCGCCTCCACCAATCTCTCGAGCTCCGCTTCCCCCATGCGCGATGGCACCCACTCTTCGTCGCGACTGGCTCCCGCTCCTGCCTTCTTTGGGCTCGCCTTCTTCAGGTTCACAGCTCTCCTCTTCGGCGCCATCTCTCAGATCTAGATGGGGACTGGCGTCGGGAGCGTGCGTGGATGCGAATCTAGAAATGTGAGGGCTAAGGATGAAGACAGAATGGCAAAGTGGCAAAGGTATGAACGAGGGATGTGGTGGCGCAGCTATAAAACACTTTACCCACCCTTTTGCATTCAAGGGTTTTTGGGAAACTGTTCCCGTGATTTGCGCCCCTTCGAATTCTCTGACGCGGCTTGTTGGGCCGTAACATGGGCTTTTACGCACCCGCATCCCACGTCGCTAATTTATCGCTACGTTGGTTATCACTCGCTGAATAAATTGCCGACTTCTCCGCCATTTATTGAGGCTCGGTAACAGTTACTGTACAGCCGTTACTCCGGTTTTTTCTCCATAGTTGGCTTGTTCAGAGATCTCCATAAACGGCTCGGGGACTGGCTGCCTGCTCGGCTGGTCTTTTATTATTTTTATGTTTCTGACCCTAGCACCATGTGACTGCGTCACCTACTGTCAGGCTCGGAGACTAAGTGGGCACACTTCACCTTGCGGTGAATGTGCTCTCTCTCATTTTAGAGCTTCGCTCGAGGACTAGCTACCTGCTCGGCCGGTCTTTTACTATTCTTCTACTTTGGACCCTGGCACCACATGACTATGTCATCTACTATCAGGCTCAGGGACTAAGTGGGCACACTTCACCTCGCGGTGAATGTGCTTGCTTTATTCCTGAAGACTCCACACCTCTTGAAGTTGAAGAAGACTATCTCCTTTTCTCGTGGTCGGACTCTAAGTGGGCACACTTGTTCCACTATGAAGAAATTTTTGGTTCTGAACTTGAGCTCCTTACACCCTTATGGCAAGCCATGCTTGGGTTATGCTGCTCGGCTACGGTTCGAGCTGCTCGGTGACAATACACGCTGCTCGGCAACTGCTCACAACTGCTCGACAACTCATCATGGTGGTTGGACCATGAGTTCGACTGCTCGGCTTCGTTCACACCTGCCCGGACAAGCCCAAGACGGCGTTGCACTACGGGTACAAGGCACTCAGGGACTAGCCGTGGGGGGTATGACCCCGGATACCCACGACAGACCACATGGGCTATGCCCTCAGGGGCGGCCCAGCCCATAAGACGAAGCCTTGTGGGGCACGACTCCAGTCAGTGCCTTCCGCAAGACATCTGAAAGATATCCTGAAGATACTACGAGATCTGTTAGGATATATATGATCCCAAGATTCCTGTAATCAGTTATTACTTTCCGGTTATCTCTCAGATCTAACCGACTTGTAATCCTGCTCCTCGGACTATATAAGGCGGGCAGGGACCCCCTCCAAACTTACGCAATATCATACGATAGCTAATACAAACCAACAGACCATAGGAGTAGGGTATTACGTCATACTGATGGCCTAAACCTGTCTAACTCGTGTGTCTCTGTTACCTTCTTGTTCTTGATCTCACGCTCCTCTGCCGATCAATCTACCTTCGTGGGATACCCCTCGGAGGACTGCCGACGATATTCTGTCGACACCATCACACGACTTAACATGAATCAGTACATGTAGGAAAACAAATCCAAAAGCCAGGGCAAGTCCTTTCTTTGATCATTTCATTCTTCCATATAATAGTTGAGATGGTAAAAGCATGTTCATGAAACAACCAAACACTTATGGTCAGGTCAATTTTGTAGTAACATGATGTACCTGAAATATACATCCTACAGGTGGATCAAGCTAAACAATCACGGGTTAGCAGGTTGGTGAACATGAGTTCACGCTCAAGAGAAAACGTGGGAAAAAACACTACCTAAGGTCTATAAGCACGGTAAACATAGCTAGCCTAATATGAACGTACTGCCTCCATCACTATTGTATAGATCTATGTGAAGTAACAAAAAGAAAAGGCCATGCTGATTAATTTTCATTCCTTAGATCCCCAATTCAGAAATACCGTATTTCTTTCAAGCTCACATAAAGAAAAGTGCAGCACGATCTGCTTGAGAACAAAATACAAACAGTCCCTAATTTAGGCTGGCGGAGGAACCCGCTGCCGCTGGCCTGATCTGGAGTTGTACACTGTCCAACCAATCCAATGCAAGGAATCCAATGCATATATAGGGCAAGCACGTACCGCTGGTGGGGGTGCTGCTGCCGAGCGTGCGGACGGGGATGGCGGGTCCGCTCGCGAGCAGAGATGCGGCATCGGGCTCTTCCGGACTCTGTGAGCAGAGATGGTGATGTTGCTGCTGCCGAGCACGATGACAAAGGATGACGCCCGTCGCGAGCAGATCTAGGTGCCGCCTGGGAGAGGGAAGAACCGGGCTGCGTCAGCCACTTCTGGGTTCCGACGTATCCGGGCGGCGCCGTCCTCCTTACTGCAAGCGGGAGGACGTGGATACAGCGTCGTCCTCCTTACTGCTACATGGGGCACGCGTGGCGAGGAGGACGTGGATGCGTGCGGGCACGGGCGCAGGGTGGGCGCGATGGGGGCGCGGCCAGAATCACGGGAGCGGGTCAACGTTTCTTTCCTTAGGGAGACGGGCGTAGGGGGCGCGGAGAAAGATCGCACGGGCGGTAGGCAGGACGATGGACAAATATCGCACCAAAAACTGTCCACGCTTTGTTATTTTTTGTTGTAGGAGATATATACAAGAGACACTTTTTAGGATTAGGACGGGTTTGGATAGGTAGGTATAGTAGGAAGAGGAACATGAACATTGGCTGCTATTGAGGAAAGAGACATCTAACAAAGAAAATGGTTTTTTGAGAATGAACTCTTGTGTTGTTAATTTTCTGCTACTAGAAAACTCTACACTTGTTTCACCGCGTACTAGCGACGTCTGCCAGATTTTTAACGGTGGATTCGGCAAAATTCGGCACATTTTGACAAAGAACTGCAAACCCACCAAACTCCCGTCTCTACCCTGAATGCGGCTCTCAGGTATTTCTCATCATGGTGGCGCAGATCGATTCTGTCGCTGCCACCATGGTCTAATTAAGTGATTATCTTAGAACAATGATTATATGTACTACAATTTCATTGTACTATTAAGACTCGATACTTATATTTGTTCACATCAAAACTTGACTCATATTGCAATTGCTCATTCTTCATAAAAACTCGTGTAATATTGATGATTGACTACAAATGGAATGTTGCAAACATTACACTCACGTTTAACTCGAATTATTGCGGTATAAATTTTTTTGTGTGCAATGCACGGACATTTACCTAGTAAGAATAAACTATCCAATTGAACTTGGCAAATGCTATGTAACTGAGGTATCATTGAAGCTAGCATCACTTCAAAAGGCAAATTATTTTGGTTTCAAGAAAGTTGATTCTTGAATTGATAGAGAAAGATAGGAAAATAAGAAAACAACTAGAGTGAATTCAACACTGCCAAAAGCAAAAGTAATGTTATGTGGTCAATTCAAACAATGATGTGCTGCTATGTATGGGTGGGGTTCGGAGGTTTTAACGATCTGCGTGAGAAGATCTTCTTAGCAAATTGTCTACGGACTACTGAATTGATCGCATCGTCGGCACGGTTGCGGCGACGTGAGGGTGGGTTATGTTGGGTCGTCGGGATCTTTTAGAACCAACAGATTTATTTATCTTCCCTAAAAAACAGATTTATTTATCTGCTACAGTACTCATGTCCTTCACGGCGGCCAAATTGGCACAATTCCTAGTCAACAGTCTTTTTTTTTGGGATTAAGTTCATTTTGGGCCTCTCAACTATTGTGTTAGGTCTAATTTTAACCTTCAACTATAAAACCGTCTAGTACCAGTACCCTAACTATTAAATTCGTTCACTTTTAGCACCTGGGCGGGGGCAATGTTGTTTTGATCGACGTTGAGAGGTTTTGACCACGCCTCCCTCTCCAAGCTACACAGCCTGACAAACCGATGTTGGGGCCTCTATTCTTCCATGCCAATTGCACGAAACCGGGAAGTGCCTGAATAAAGGTTGTAGTTCTAAGTGCAAGCTTGGGGCTAGTAAATTGAATGGGCCAGAGTGCCACAGTGAAATCTATGAAACACGCACGCCAAAATCGTGCAGCACTCTATTTCGGCCGGTGTCTGTGGTCACCGCGTCCGGTTGTCGAGGGCCGAGCTCCTGCTCGCCCTACACCGTGCTGCCTCGCCGCACTGTCATAGCAGTTCGCCTAGCCGACCCACTGTCCCGCCCGTGCCGTGGCTGAGCCGCTCTAGCCTCGCCCTGCCGTCGCCGCTTCTCCGATCGCTGCCCTGGCCGGTCCTGCTGACCTGTTGCGCCCGCGCTACCCTTGCTGCTTGGCTGCCGCATCGTGCTGCTGCCTCGCTGCCGCACCCGACCGTGCCCTTGTCATTGCAACGCTCGACGGCTAGTCGACTGACCGTTGTCGCGCGTGCCTCTGCTCCATGCTGGCTCTGCCACGCCGATCTGTGTGTCTGCCGCGTCCGCGCCATGGCTAAGAGCCCTACCGCCACTGCATGCCTGGTTGGGCACAGCGCTGCGCCCCGTCTCACCCATGCCGAGCCATCATCTGCGCGTGCACATGACGCCGCTGCCGCGGTTCCGCCACGTCAGATAGCTAGGGCAAGCTCTCTAGTGCACGAAAGCCGGTGCGACCGCGTCCACAAGGTAGCTAGGAACCTCGGGAGGCTACGTGTAAGAGGAATTGAAGAGAGGTCGAGTGTAGGTGATGAATTTTGGAGGTGAAACCGGCGAGCTCGGCTGTGGCCCTGGGAGGCGGCAGCCGCCGTAGCCTGCTCGCACGCTGCCATGTTGCTCGGGTGCCGCCGCCGCCACTTGCTCAAGCACCACCGCCCTGCTCATGCGTCGCCACCGAAGCCTGCTTGCGTACCGCCATGCTGCTTGCGCGCTGCCACCGTAGCCTGCTCGCCGCTGGTGACGGGAGGAAAGAGAGGGGCCAGCATGGCACGGTCAACGCCGAGGCCAGCGCCGCCGCATTGGAGGGAGTTGCGCCCGCGAGGGAGCCACACGAGGGAGCAGCGCCTGCCCCGCCGCGAGCGGAGAGAGGAGGCATCGAGGCGTGGCCGTGAGGATAGAGAGGGAGGGGTTGAGTCGATGACACGTGGGCCCCACATGTCACTGAGAGGAGGTCAACGCCAGCGTGGCGTGGTCAAAACCGGTCCACGTGAGATAAAATAGCCTCACCCGTGCCCGGTGCTAAAAGTTAACGGTTTTGACAGTTGGATACTAGCATTATACGGTTTTGTAGTTGAAGGTCAAAATTAGACAAACCCAACAATTGATGGGCCAAAAGTGGACTTAATCTTTTTTTTATCAGTCAGGTCTCTTTCTGCTGGGCCTAGCTAGTTTGCCTGCCGATCTCGACGACTCGAAGTAATTATATAACCAGATTGCACATCTTGTCTTGTTGTCCCGATGTGCCCGTTGCGGAGCATGAACTATAAAATTAAGAGGGCCAATAAAACTTAGAGCAGTCTCGATGCTAGAAACTATATGTAGTTTCTATACCTGTTAATTTTTATAGACATTATATATAGAAAACCATGGTCCTAATGAATAGCAATTTTTTATCCAATTACATACGTTTTTTCTCCATTCTTTACCAATCACGTCCCTTCGTGTCTTGATTCTTATGTAGACATGGTTTCTAATTTAGACCCGGTTTATATGATTTTTGCTCTCTTTATTCAATAACCACATTGCCACATCAGCAAAACGCTTATGTGGGAGTACAATTAATGTCCATAGAAACTATGATGGTTTCTGCATTGAGAGTGCCCTTGTGGCACTAATAGAGGAGTCTCTTTTTGCCTCTCCCAATAAGAGTATCGAATTTTGAGACCCCTCACTTTTGAAGCCATCTGATAGGGACTGGTTTTGAAAACAGTTTTAGTTAACCATGCCAGCGGTCCTCCATCGAAGTCAGTCACAGTAGATATAAAACGGACTACCTTGTTAGTTTAGAAAGGTGACATTATTAAAAAATTATAAAAAATATTTTTTTTGGAAAAAATATGCAATTAAGAATTCTAAAATCAGAATCAATCTTAAAATTTTGGTTGGATCAGAAAAATATGAAACCAGATCTAGATTTTTTTTCTTTCTAAAATTAAGTTCTATGTTTTTCCAACATAGGCACCGTAATAGAGTATGGTTTTAGAAAAGGCAACGTATCAAGTGCAAACCAACCTCTCCGTGCAAACCGTGCAAACCAACTGCGGGGAAGAGGTGGGAGGGGGATTTTGCAAAAGTGTGATTAGGAGCGGGCGTAATTACACTTTTGTAAATCCTCCCTCCCACCTCTCCTCTGCAGTTGGTTTGCACGGTTTGCAAAGCCCATCAAAGCAATGTTCCCGCAATCCCGCTTGATCATGTGCAAGTCTTGTATGGGTGAAGCTCAAAGCATGGCTTAGTTATGATATACCGTGCAAAGTGTGAAGGGTAAGCCAGAGGCCGAAGTAGGATGGACCGCGAGACAATGAACTGCGAGTAGAAAGCTGGGCTTCGAAGGGTACATATCTACTGGGTTACTTTATGTATTTGTTGTAACAATAGAGGGGTAATTTATAGAAAATATAATAAATTAAGGGCTATTATTTGCTACTAAATTCAAGGTTAGATATTTCTGATTATTTTACTAAAATTCTAGGATAATTGCCAGCATTTTATGAAAAAAACATCAAAATATGGCAAAACTGACAGCTAGCAACACACTAAGAAAGAAGAAGAAACAAGAGAGAAAACAAAATGGGTAATTTAGATGTAAATTTTGGAGTTTTTTTAAACTGTTTTCATAATGAAAGAAATGGGTCATTTAGATGCCTTTAGGAGTTATCTTATGTATTTTTCATATTGCCATATAAGGTATCTTTTAAAAGGAATATATTTAATATATATTATTGGTGATGATGATTAGAGGTTGTTGAATTATAGGCCAGATATTTCTGGTTATCGTAAGAATTTCGAGAATTTATCTTTTTATTACTATTATTCATAATATGCCAAATTCCATACTTTGGTTCATGTCGCTTTTATTGAGCTATAAGTAATGACCTTTTCAATTGGATCTTGACCTGGAATGAAGTTGATTTATATATTTCAGGAAAAATTTAAACCACCTAGCAAAATGAACAATCCCTTATACTATCACTTTGGCTTTGCTGAAATTCACCACCGGCTTTTCCTTCACACAGAAATTACCACACGGATGCACAATAAACACCACGATTCAGGAACAGTACATATGATCAGCTGACGTGGGACCTTTGATTGTATATACGGGCACTACCGTACGCATGTGTGTGTTTCACACGTCGGCCGGCGAGGACTCGACGGGGACAGTGTGCTTGGACTGGCTCCCTGAGCGGCCCCCCTCCCGCACGCTGTTCGCCGCAAAGCGTACGCTCGCGGTGTTGAACCCCTTCTCGCGCTCGTGCGTTGTCCACTCCCGGTTGTAGTAGTCCTCCGCCGTCGCCCCGGGCTGCGGCCCCACGAACATGCCGCCCCACTGCGGGAAGTAGATGAGCGTGATGGGCAGCGTGCACGCGATGATCATGAGCCCCATGTACTTGATCCCCGTCTCCGTCTTGTACTTGGATCCGTGGAAGAAGATGAGCTGCGTGAGCACGGCGCCCACGTTGCCCCCGCCGCCGGTCATGCCGGAGATGAGCCCCAGCGACCTCCGGGAGACGAACGGCACGATGCCAAAGGTGAGCCCGCAGGCCGCCTGCACGAACAGGGAGAAGAGTATCATGACGGCCACGGACGCGCCGAAGGAGTAGTCGACGGCGCCGAGCACCACGCAGAGGACGCCCCCGATGGTCTGCACCACCCACAGCCCCCACAGCCTGCCGCGCATGCCGAACTGGCTGGAGAGCCAGTCCGACATGAGGCCGCCGCCGGGGCGGGAGATGATGTTGGCCATCCCGAAGCTGGCGGCGATGAAGCCGGCGGTGCTGAGCTTGACGCCGAAGCGGTCGTAGAAGTACTGCGCGATGATGTTGTCCACGGCGAGCTCCACGCCGAAGCAGTAGCCGTAGGTGAGCGCCAGGATCCAGGCGCGGTAGTTGGTGACGGCGTGGCGGAACACGTTGCCGAAGCTGTCCTTGTGCATGTCGCCGGACTTGTGCAGCTTCCGGTAGTTGCCGTCGGGCATGTCCTGGCTGAACGCCAGCACGGCGATGGCCGACAGCGTCTGCAGCAGGCCCGGGATGAAGAAGGCCACGCGCCACGCCGTGAACGGCGTGCTCCCGATCTTGCGGATGGCCTCGAACACGAGCGGCATGATGAGCTGCACGGCACCGCCGCCGAGGTTGCCCCACCCGCCGGCGACGCCGTTGGCGAGACCCACCTTGGGCGGCGAGAACATGGAGCTCATCCAGAACTGCGTGGACACGAAGGACGCCAGCGAGAAGCCCGTGAAGAAGCGCACGAGCAGGAAGGACGAAGGCGAGTCGATGATGGCGGAGCAGTACACGGCGGGCGTGGTGATGAGTATGATGGACGCGGACGCCAGGCGGGGCCCCACCAGGTCGCACGCCGTGCCCATGGCGACACGCGCGAAGACCGCGCCGGACACGGAGGCGATCCCGGCGTTGCCGATGTCCGTGGCCGTGAGCCCGAGCGTGTCCCGGATGAGCGGGAGCAGCGGCGGCGCGGCGAAGGTGGAGAGGAAGCAGCAGAAGAAGGAGAACCAGGACAGGTGGAAGGCGCTCATGTGCGGCCTCGCGAAGGAGAAGAGCCAGAACTCGGTGGCCTTGTTGTCGGAGTCCACCGGCATCCTGAACTGCGGCTTGGACGCCGCCTCGGCGGCCTCCACCTGCATCGCCGCGGGCTTCAACTCCCCCTCCGCCATGTCACCGCCCGCCTGCTTCTCACTCAGTGTCCTCTTCCCTCACCGCCGGAAGCCGGTACGTGGCTGTGCTGATGCTTCGGCGCGTACGTGGCGTTTATATAGAGTTAGCTGGAACTGCAGCAAGAAGCGGCTGCGGCTGCGGCGTGCGGCGGCCGGGGCGCGGTGCTTGGAGACGGCGAGGGGGCAACGTGGAAACCAATAAAGATTGTGTACATGAGGTGGAGCGATCCAGTGGAAGGCCGGCGGGCGCGCACGGCAGCGGAGTGGCGTCGCGGCGGGACTTGTTTTGTTGGCGAGCAGAGCGAGGTGGTCGGTGTCGCTGTCGTGGTGGACAAGCGGGCTTGGCTGGCTAAAGCGAAGATTCTGAACCCTGACCTTGGAGAGGCCACGTAGTAGTACGTCAGTTCCTTGGCCCGTGGAACTACCACAGCTCCACTCCTCGGATCTTAGGTATCCTATTGGCCAGCAAAGAAGACTTTTAGGATTCCGTGAGTTGAGATAGGATACCCTCAGTCCTAAACCCGTATTAAATGAGCACACGTAGACGTAGAGTTGTTTTGTCAAACTATTTTCAGTTTAATTAAATTTATAGAAAATAGCATCAATATTTATGACACTAAATTAGTATTGTCAGATACATCATGAAATATATTTCCATAATATACTTATTTGCTATCTTAGATGTTATTGCTCGTTTCAATAAAGTTGATCAAACTTAAAAATAATTTAACTGATTTATTTTGAGAGGAAGAAGGTATGAGTTGAACTAATCAATGCATGTAGATCAATATAGCATCATAATTAGAGGTTTCAAATTCAAATCCTAGTGAGCGCAATTAAATAAAATAATTGTAGACGACTCCCATTTCTACGTCTGAGGGGAGTGTTAAAATATAAAACAACTCAAAGAGCTTCTTTATATCTCAAATACTCCCTCCGTCCCTAAATAAATGTCGTTTTTTGTTTCCATGCCGTAAATTTGACTAGATTTGTAGAAAATACGTGCAATATTTGTATCTCTAAATAAATTTATTATGAAAATAGATTCAACGATCTATTTAATGATATTAATTTTTTTTACCATAAATATTATTATTTATATATATTTAGTCAAAGTTGTTTCTCGGGAAACGAAAACGATAGTTATTTAGGGACGGAGGGAGTATGTCATTTTCTATTCCTGGTTTTCACTAGACAAATATTTAAAGCAGGCTAGATCTCTAAAATGCGCACCATAGATGATTCCTATTTGGCTATTTCTATGTTTGAGGGGAGTGTTGAAATATAAAGCACCTCCAATAGCCTCTTAAGAGCAACTCCAATAGTCTCTATATATCATTCTTTATTGGTAGTAATAGAGATTTTGATGAAAAAAATTGTCCTCCAATACTTGTTTAAATAGATTTCTAAATATTGGCATCCTCTATTCTAGATTTCTTGGTAGTCAAAGATGGAGAGTAGGATTGGCTCTCTAGAGAGCACACAAGATATTGAAAAGCTGGTTGGGGGTGGAAAAATACAGAGAGCAATTTTTATTTAAATGACTCTCCAAATGATGATTTAGATAGTGTGTTTAACAAAGTCTTTTGGAGAGTTGGAGATGCTCTTATATCTCCAATATTGGCACCTTCCATTCCTATTTTTTGCTGGCCAAAGATCGATAGAGGGTCTAGTTCTCCAAAATGCGTACAAGATATAAAGGAACTGTCAAAGAGTGAAAAGATACGTAGAGAGCGATTTTTATTTAAATGATTCTCTAATTAAAGATTTAGAGAGTGAATTTAAGAAATACCATGCATATGCTCAAGGTACGGCTGCACCCAGCTCAAGTACCATCGCACAGGAAGCATGAGCCTTCTTTTTTTTTAGCAAAGAGAGCGTTTTTCGAGGAACTTTTGGAGCAGGATTTCAAATTCTAACACAATGCGACGGATGCTGTTGTGCTGCACACATCCGGCGTGTCTCTCTGTCATGCACATTACTTGTACTGTTGCTTTCTACTTGTCAAATCTTGGAAATGGAGCTACCCGCTGTTTCGCTAGAAACAGGTGTTTGCGTCCAAATGACATCTTAATAAAAATGAAGGAAACCACACAAGTGAATGGGAGGGGCATATTAAGATGTTAAGCTATTGGTCACACCAATGATACATTTGAAAAAATCAAACTAAGTGGCTTTATGGACCTACTACAGCTAAGATTATGCTAGCCAAAAGGCAGTAGCATATGCTTAGCATAAAAGAAAAGAAAAAGGGACGGCAGCATATGGTTTTCAGCAAGATGGAAATTCTGCAGGGATAATGCTTCACAAAATGAAAATATTCCACATAAACAGTTGGAGATCCTTTACCACGGGTTGGAAACTACGTGTATAATTGCAACAATGCATGGACAATAGCTAGAAAACTTTCAAGAGTTTGGATAAAACAATGCCCAGGTTCGAAAAAATTGCAAAAATGACAATTGAAAGATTGACTCCTCGATTATAATGACACTCGGGTGGATGATAAGTGGGTCCATCTGTGTCTATGAATGTGGGTCCAGTATCAAATTTACAAACGACCGATGTTTCAAGTCCCATTTTTGCAAATCGCCCCCAGGTTCATAGCTAGATGCAACAAGACAAACATGATAAATCTTAGCATATGTGTCGGTGTTTCGAGTTACCACCGACAAGTAAATTTCTAGTATTGCGCATCTGGCTCGGATGGTGTGCTTAGAGGACACGAGATTTATACTGGTTCGGACAGAAAGTCCCTACGTCCAGTTTGTCGCTGCTGCTCGTGTTACTAGCACTGAAAGTTTGTAGTAGGGGTTACAAACGGGCGAGAGAGGAAAATGATCCCAAGTCTCTGGTGGAAGGAGTAAACGGGTGCCGAGAGCTCGACCACTGCTCAGCGTGTGTTCGTGTCGTGTTCTTGTGTGTTTATCTCGTGTTCTGATCTCGTGCGGATATGGCTCGATCTGTCGATGGATCGATCCTTTTCATGGGGCGCCCTGCTTTTCCTTTTATAGACCAAAAGAAAGCGCGGGTTACAACGGAGGAAAAGGAGAAGAACGAGAGAGAGAGAGAGGAAGGCTGCTAGGACCGCCGGGTCCTTCTCCTTCATGCGGGTCCCGTCGATCCTGTAGACGTCAATAAGGATGGCTCCATGTCGAGGCCCTGTTCGTCACTGACGCCATGCACAGGCGTCGTCTGCCGGTCATGGCATACCATTCCGTCCCGGCGGGCGTCATGGTGAACTGACGCGCCTGTCAGTGTTCGTACGAGGGTTAGGCAGAACAGCACCGGCACGTCCGACGCTGTTCTTGATGTGAATCCTCAGGTATGGCCCGTCATGACCACGGGTAACATTGGGTCGTGCTGGTCTCTTCCTTGGTGTCAGAGTTTTGACCTAGGCCCATACGCCTAGACCTGGAGTGGTTGGCGGTGATATGAACCCCGTCGGGCGAGATGGAGCCCGCACCCGAGGGGTCGGACGAGGCGGAGCGCAAACCCAAGAGTCAGCCTTGGGGTCAGGCGAGGTGGAGCCCGCAGCCTCGAGGTCGGGCGAGGCAGAGCCCGTGGCCTTAAGGTCGGGCGAGGCGGAGCCCGCGACCTTAAGGTCGGGCGAGACAGAGCCCGCGGCCTCAGGGTCAGGCGAGGCGGAGCCCACGGCCTTGAGGTCGGGCGAGACGGAGCCCGCGACCTTGGGGTCGGACGAGGCTGAGCCCGCGGCCTCAAGGTTGGGTGAGGCGGAGCCCACGACCTTGAGGTCGGGCGAGACGGAGCCCACGACCTTAGGGTCGGGCGAGACGGAGCATGCGGCCTCGGAGTCGGGCGAGGCGGAGCCCTCCCCCAGAGGTCGGACGATGCGGAGCCTGCGACCTTGGGGTCGGGCGAGGCGGAGCTCACGGCCTTAGGGTCGGGAGAGGCGGAGCCCTCCCCTAGAGGTCGGACAAGGCGGAGCCCACGCACCTGGGGTCGATTGGAGCTGTACTCACGCTCTTGACTGCTCGGATGAATCGATGGCCATTAGCTCCTCCTCTTCGGGTACCTTAGTATTGGTCCCCGACAATATGCATGTCACAAAAACCAACTAACTCTCTCCATCTGTACACATGCAAGATGACATTTTATAGTTTTGTCTAATGAATACACGTGACCTCTGGGTTCTCAAAGGGCAAAACTACTGAGTGAAGGGTTGAAGTGTTGGTGAATTTAATTCTGTTGGGACAGATTGCAGTTGGATGATAGATGCCTTTTGAATTTTTAAGAAAGTCACTCACATAGCATGAATACATGAGAACATATCAAAACTAGGTGCTTCAGCTCTAAGAAAAAGCGAAAGGTTAGGCTAGTCAAAAACTAGTTATTAGGAAAAATGACAAGGGGATCCCCTTGCAATTTCCTCTTTTCTTTAAACAATTCCAGAATCCAAATTGATTATGTATCAAACCATCCTAAAAATTGCTAACCTTTGTTGTCTTAAGATAAATGAGGTTTGCTAGGATGTACATTTTCCAGGATAGTTGCTGTGGAAGCATTGACTTCAGCTTTGCTTCGAACAACAAAAAGAGCGCTATGAACTATTGGAAGACTATATGTGTATAATATAAACAGGAAAACTTGTAGTCCATGAACTTAGTTTCTTATTATAAGATTCTGTGAAATGGATCCACCCAAGCTCTTTGATAGGGCAACTACTAGATTAAGATTATTTTGTACTTGCAGCAACTAGCAGCTTAATTCCAAAGTAAGGCCTTGTTTAGATTGAGGTTAGAAATCAGTATTGGGCATTGTAGCATTTTCGTTTGTATTTGACAATTATTGTCCAATCATGGCCTAACTAGGCTCAAAAAATTCGTCTCGTATAAATTTATAATCAAACTGTGTAATTAGTTATTTTTTTATCTATATTTAATACTCCATGCATGTATCTAAAGATTTGATGTGACGGAAAGAGAGTGAAAAAACTGCAATCTATACAAGGCCTAATACCTGTGCCAGCCCCGCGTACTGTGGGTTTTCGTCAGAACATGGAGGATTCTCAATCTGACTTTGGGATCTCACAGTACCACCTTGGCCTTTTGCAATGGGGAAGTACTAAAACAAGAATAGTTAATATACTTGATCCACATATATAGATTTAGATTCTGATTGATACAGAATATTAAGGACCATGGACATTTGAAACTTGCCCACAGATCAGAGGGCATGGATGTCATGGATCATTTTCTTAAATCTTGAATATGTGATAAAGATAGCTATACGACGACGTAAAAACCATGCTTGATCATCCTGGATTCAGTATAACCTTGGCACAATATGTGTTGTGGTAATGCAAATAATACATTTAGTTCTGTGTATTCGACAAATCAAACTAGTTGTACAACTAACAATGCGCTAATTTGTACATTTCCTGTTCATAGGTATACTGATCTGTGGAGGACGCAGACAATCAGTGCAGATAGGAACATGGATCTAGGAAGACATTGAGCTCTGCGGCCCTGTTCGCTTCTCTTATAATCTGTCTTTTTCAGCTTATTTTTTTCAGCCGAAACAGTGTTTTTCTCTCACAACAAATCAGCGGAAACAGTGTTTCGACTTGATTTTTCAGCGAAGCGAATGGGGCCTGCATAGTGTGTAAGCACAGTTGCAACCAGGACAGCATGGTATTGCATGAAAGATTTCCGAACGGGAGGATTCTGAGGGCCTTGGCCTTCTTTTGTCGCCCACGGTTTGTCCGGGGGATGGCGATTCCCTTTCGTCGTGATCGGACCCCTCAAGGGTATAGCCGTGAGATTTGGTGGGTCAGAAAAGGTCTTTCCTGATTCCGACCCCTACGGGGGGTCTGTCGTTCTATGACCGCGCGTTCGGTCTCCTTACGAGTCCAACTTTCATCGAGCCCCCTCCCGTAGCAGGGGTCCGGTCGAGGGTCGGCTCGTCTTCGTGATCGTCACGCCTCAAGCATTTTTTCCGATAAAAACGGAGGGGCTGAGGCGTGCCATGATTTTTCCTCTATGGATGAATCATGATCTTCGGTGAGCTGTTAACGGTCTAGTCCGAGTGGGGCCCCGGCATCTCGTTCGTGGGGGTCCGGCTTGGATTAGTTAGTGACCGACTCCAGATTCTCAGCGGTCAATCAATATAGTTCTCAGGTCCGTTCGATCGGTCCCGAGGGCTCTCTGCCTTTCTTTGAGGAAAAACCATGGATCGTATCCGGTCGATACTCGAACGTGGGCCGGGATGCCCGCGGCGCTCGTGCGCCCAGGTACTAGCCGCTAGCGGGCCCATCCCTTTCCACCCCTCGCTCTTAGGGTGCCCCGAAGCGGCCGTGAACCCGTCGGTGGGACATCCTGGGCCTGAATGGGCCGTAGGAGCATTTTCAGCTCTGTATCCCTCCTTACCTGCGACGATTCTCGGCTTATCGATCGGGCGAATCGTTATCCGGCATGTCCTTTGAGGGTATGGCCAGAGATTGCGTGCGCACGATCTTCGGAGGGAGGTGTTGTGTTGTGGCACAGCGGGCGCGTGAATCTAGGTAAATGGTTCGCCTTCTCGCCCCGCTCCACCTTATAAATAGCGTCCTTCCCCTTGATGTTCCTGTACACCAAAACCGCAACCTTACCTTCTCTGTTTCTCCGCCATCGCCGTTTTGGATCTGCCATGTTTGCTAGCCCACCGCCGAAACCCTAGATCCATAGCCTCCGCTCCTCCGCTGCCGTTGAGCTCGCATCCATCCGTCCCCACCTCCAATGGATCCATGGTGCCATTCCGACATCACCTCCCAGCGCATGGAGGGTCTCATCCATCACAGTCTTCTCCATGCGTGGACCTCGATCGAGGAGTGGTTGCTGCCCAGCGACGAGGATTTACCGTCTCCGCCCGACAGCTACGTGGTGTTGTTCGCTCACTTCCACGAGCGCGGGCTCGTGACCCCCGCCCACAAATTCCTCTGTGGGCTGCTGCACTTCTACAAGATCAAGCTACAGCATCTCAACGTCAACGAGATTCGACACATGACGGCATTCGTTGCGTTGTACAGAGGATTCCTGGGGATCACCCCCACTTCAACTTGTGGAGGTATTTCTTTTCCATCAACTTCCAGAAGAAGAGGGAGAAGAGCGGCAGGCAGGAGCTGCACATGCTGATGGGGTGCGCCGACATCCAACTTTGGAACAATCAGGTTAGCGAGTACCCGTCCATGTGGCTCTCGACGTCCAACAAGGGGTGGCACTCGCAGTGGTTCTACCTCAAGAATGACACCACAGCCCTTCTGTCGAAGTTCACCGGGTGCCTGATCGAAGAGGCCTCGGAGCAGTGGAGCAAGTGGGGCATCCTAGAGAAGGACAAGAAGAAGATTCAAGACCACATCACCGCCATCCACATCCTAGAGGAAAATGGCCTGAAAGGGTCGGGCATCATCGAGGCTTACCATGCGAGGAGGGTGGCACCATTGATGACGCGCGTGCTCCCGCTATACGTGATGGTGCCTGAGGCGTCGTTCGACGGGATGGCGCTTGTCGAGGGAATGCTCCCCAACTCCAAGATCGCGCAATGCATCAAGGAGGCGATGTAGCCTTTATGGGATGACGCGGGTGCCGCCCTCAACTTCATCTACCTGGTGCTGGGGCATCCTCTGATGCGGCCAGAGCCAAGCTACATTGTCTTCGTAAGTTTCCCTTTCTCTTCAATTGATTTCCTGGCCCTGTGAGACTAACTTTGAGAGGGGTAGGACCAGCTGAGGGACCTCATCCTCATGGATCACCCGGTGCTGCTGCCGAGGGATTCGGCCATGAGGGTGGCGAATCGCACCGAGGGCGAGCGGCTGAGGAAGGCGAAGGAGGACAATAAGAGGAAGAAGCAGCGGAAGTTGTGGGCGTGGGAATGAGGGGAGGACACTGACGATGATGATGATGGTGACGACAACGAGGTGATGGAGGTAGCCAATGATATTGAGTGGGACAACCTAGAGAACGAGGAAGCACTGACAGGCGTCGGTTCATCCTTGCAGGCATCAGGACCCTTCCCGTTCCATGGAGGGGAGGGCACATCTAGGGAGCCGGTGGAGGCGGGCCATACCATCGGCCTACCCTAGGAGCCAACAGAGGCGAGCGGCTCTGCCTTTGCGCACGAGGTGCCAGTGGAGGTGAGTGGCTCCGTCATCACGCCCTAAGCGCCAAGGGGAGCGGGGCGTTATGCCAATGTGCCCCAGGAGCTACAAGGGGTGAGCCCCTCTGTCCAGGAGTAGGGGTGGGCTCAAAACGGCCCCGTTCCGACGAGGGAGAACGAGGGTCGGGGGTTTGTCCCCCAAACGCATCTACCACCTGATGACGCTGCGGTGAGTCATCAATTCCTCTATTTTTTTCCTATTTTAGTCGAATTTCATCGTGACTTATGTTTTTCATCCCACGCAGCGTCGGCAGGCACTGAAATCCTTTGGCGTTGGCGCCGAAGAAGAGCATCGCCCTCCAATCGGGGCGGTCGCCGTCGGTTGGTGTCACGCCCGTTTTGGGTGGGAGCAGCGCTAGTGTGACTGCATCGCTAGTTGGTCAGGCACCACCCATGGTGGCGCCTGTGCCCTTGGTGGGATGGGCAGACATGGGCATTCGAGGGGCGCCTTCGAAGGTCGTGGAGCAGCCAGTGACAGCTACGATACCGCTGTCGATGGTAGGGCGGACGAGGCTACCGACCGTGCTCATGGCGCCGACCGTGGCGGGCGCGATGCAGCTGGTTGTGACCGCGCCGATGTAGGTGGAGGTGACGGCTGCCATGACAGATGGGTCATAGTCGGGCGCAACCGCAGCGTCGCCTGAGGCATTGGCACGACCTGTTCCATCGGTGGCCCAAGCGACAGTGCCTGGCATGGGTCGGACCAAGGGGGATGTTGCCGAGGGATCCCCAGGAGTCATGGTGCTGGGAGAGAGGTTCGTGTCCGCACCGCTGTCCCCTTCCGTCACTAGAGGGGGCGTCCCGACGAGGACATCATGGCGAGAGGGGTCAATAGTGCTTGGGTTCGGTGGGGAGTCATCCCTGACCCTGACATCAGTGGGCAGCGGCTCGCCCGCATGGGGCGAGCCCCTGCTCTAGTGGACGTATCCGTAGGATCCAGCGTCAATGCTTTTTACCCTTGACGATGCCACAGAGAGCATGAAGCGGGAGAGCCTCGATGTAGGGATCGCATTGAGAGACGTTGTTGTGCCTTCTAGCCTGGTATTGTTTGGTCCTACTTCTTGCCCTTTTCTTCCTCTATATATTTTTTATATCATGACCATCGTCTCCCTGTAGTCCCTTATAGCTCACAGCCAAGAGAAATCTCGGTTCCTTCATCAACAGAAGGAAACCTAGGACGCCTTGTCGAGGAGGCATGGCTACCCGGGGAGGTGATAGCTCAACTCATTGCTGCCCAGCAGAGGGTGGTTGAGCTGACTCCCCTCCCCGAGGAGGTGGCCAATCTTCGGTTGGGGGTGGCCGAGGCCCATTGGGATGCTGATGAGGCCGAGAAGGCTTTCAAGGCCCTATCGGCGAGGTTGCGGAAGGATGATGAAGAAGCCACCAGGGTCAGGAAGCAGTGGGATGAGTTGCTCTAGAAGGATGCTGAAACCTGCCAGCGAATCCTTAACCTTCTGGGCAAGGTTGAGAAAGAAAGGGATCTAAAGCTAGGGGCCAAGGAGAAGCTTGTGGCCCTGGAGAAAAGAGCAAGCCTAGATGCCACAGCGGTCGCTCAGCTACGCAAGGAGCGGGATGAGCTGGTCCAAACCGTGGAGAGGCTCTGCTCGGAACATGGCGCGGCTCATGAGGAGCGTGACCAGGCTTTTCGAGAGCATGATCGAGCCTACCAAGAGCGTGACAACGCACAACAAAAGGTTGGCTCCCTCTAGGCCGAGCTCGAAAGGGAGATGACCCAAAAGCTAGAGGCTAAAAGCGCTTTTGCTAGGCTGGCTGTGGATCTCACTGAGGTGAGGAGAAATCTTTAGGCGGAGAGTGACGAGCTCGGTATCCTAAGCGTCGCCCTCAGAGTGGTCTACGATGACCTTGAGGTGGTGCGGTCGGAGGGGACCAGCTCGCTCATGGCTCGTGTCATCGAGATCATGGCTTGGGTGTGCCAGCTCTAGAGGAATGCCCTTCGCATCAGGGTCAGTCAGTCCATCATGATTGCTCATTCTCATTATGGGGATAGCATCGATCTTGAGGTGATGAGCCATGGCTACGCAACTCATTATGAAGTCCACGAGCTGGAGGAGATGGAAACGTCTATGTCTCCCCTTTCGCAGGACCTAGAGGATAGGATAGAAGGCATAGTTCTCCTCCGGAGGGGCTAGTTAGTTAAATAGGTCAGGCAATCATTTTTGTTTTAAGCGGACAAGTTTTGACCCTTGTGTCTCATTTAAACAAGCTTGTCAACTTGTTTCATTTGATCAAATCTGTTCTTTTACTTCGGTTGAACAAATTTGTTCTTTCTCCCTTTTTATGTGTAAGAAGGGGTTAATGCATTCTGACCCTTCCTATTATTAAGACCGTAGAGTTTGAGGTGTGGGCAGGAACTCTGATCATGCTGGTAAGCAAGAGTGCCGTAGCCACTAGGATGTAGGTTTCTTGTAGTCCAACTTGCCTTACTCAGTGGTTCGTTTTTGCAAACCTTGCCTGTAGGTTTTTAATCATGAGGAAGGGGTCGGGCATGACGACTATTTTAGAAAGGGTATATATATACCCTTATCAGCCCCTGAGTGAGACCTGACCCCTTGTCATTGTCGGGGAGATGATAATGAAACTAGTAGGAGAAAGCGTCTCTTGTTTTAGAAACATTATTCTTAGTTTTTGTACGTACCCCCTCCTTAGGATCTGAGCCATTGTTCTATGACTGCACATTCAGTTTCCTTGTGAGTCCAACTTTCCTCAAGCCCCTCGCGTGTAGCGGGGGTCTGATTGAGGGTCGGCTCATCTTTGTTATCATCACCCTGTCCACGGTTTCCACAACCGGAGGGGTTGAGCTAATGTAACTTGTCTCGATGGCTCGAGCGACGCGCTCGGTGAGCTTGCTAACGGGCTTGTCCAAGTGGAATCTGGGTCCATCGTTCATAATGGTGTTGGCATAGCCCTCATGTGGCATACTCCTTAACCCACCTCCCGGTAGATGCCTGAGTCATTTAGGAGACCAACTCTGGTGGCCCGCTGGCCTCCCCTCGATGTAGATTCTATGGGCTTAGCTCGAGGTTAGGATCGAACAAGAAGGTCAAGATGACCCTATCTGCTTCTGAGCGGGTTGGGCAAAGGCCGCTGAGGCTCATCTGTATTTTCTCCCCTGACTCTGTTCGACGCAAGGTGGCCTCGAGCCCTTCATAGGCTAGCCTTTGAACCTCGGTCGTTTGGATTCCTGAGTCGGGGTCGGGCGGCTCGAGCCCCCGATCCTTGTTGGGCTCGGTAGGGGTTGGCCAAGTTTTATGCGTCACCCCATCCATAGTTTCCACAACCAGAGGGGTTGAGGTAACAACACTTGCCTCGATGGCTCGAGTGTCACGCTCATTGAGCTCGCTAACGGGCATGTCCTAGTGCAATCTAGGTCCATCGTTTGTGACGGGGTTGGCATAGCCCTCATATGGCATTTCACTGCTCCTTAACCCACCTCCCAGTAGATGCCCGAGTCGTTTTGGAGATAGACTCTGGTGGCCCATTAGCCTCCCCTCGATGGAGATTCTATGGGCATGACTCGAGGTTAGGATCGAACGAGAAGGTCTAGATGACCCTCTCTGCTTTTGAGCAGGTCGAGCAAGGGCCGCTGGGGCTCATCTGTGTTTTCTCCCCTAGCTCTATTCGACGTGAGGCGGCCTCGAGCCCATCATGGGCTAGCCTTTGAACCTCGGTCGGTCGCCGCTCATATCGAATGAGACGACTACCGCTTCGTGATACGATGCGAAGCGTTGTGATGCAATAATTGCATCTACGATGCTTGGATGCATGAGAATGGATGAATGAATGCTCATGCACTAGAAAAGTAAAGTGGGGGTTGGTAAAGTTACCTCGATGGCTTGAGTGACGGGTTTGGGGAGCTCTTACTAGATTTGTTCGAGTGGAATCCGAGTCCGTCGTTCATGATGGAGTCAGCATAACCTACATGGGGCATCCTACTGCTCTTTACCCGTCTCTCAGCAGTGGCCTGAGCCATCCGATCGACTTGGGTGACCTGTTGGCCTCTCCTCGATGGAGATTCCACCAGTGGGCACCTCCAAACCCTTCCTGGGAAGACGAAGGCTAAAGCTCAGGGTGCGGGTAACTAACTTTGATCACGCTGGTGAGCAAAAATGCTGTAGCCACTGGGGCGTAGGTTTCTTGCAGTCCGAGCAATTTTACTCGGTGTTTGTTTCCGCAAACCTTGCCTCTAGGTTTTTAATATGAGAAAGGGTCGGGCATAGAGAATGTCTATCGAATAGACATACTCTTACTAGCCTCCGAGTGAGGCCCGACCCCTTGCCATTGCTGGGGTCGGGTGTCACTTAGAGATATAAAAGGGTTGGGCATAGAGAATGTTTACCAAATAGATACTCTCTCACCATCCCCCGAATGAGGCCCACCCCTTGCCATTGCCAGGGTTGGGCATCGCTTAGAGATCGTGGAGTCGATAGCGAAACAAATAAGAGAAAACATGCATAAATTAAGGGTGACCCATCTCTCGGCAGCAGCCCGAGCCGTCCGATCGATGTGGGTGACCCGCTGGCATAGGACTTACCTCAATGGCATGAGTGATGGGTTTGGGGAGCACTTACCAGATTCATTCGAGTGGAATCTGGGTCCGTCGTTCATGATGGAGTCGGCATAACCTGCAAGGGGCGTTCTACTAGTCCTTACTAGTCTCTCGATAGCGGCCCGAGCCGTCCGATCGACTAGGGTGACCCGCTGGCATAGGACTTTCCTGCAGAGATAGAGGATGAGATCATGCCCCTAAGAAATTAGTTAGGTAGATAAGCCAGGCGATGGACTCATAACAAGTGAACAAGCTCTTAGATTTTGTTATGGCTAAACATATTTTTAGCCCTTCTCCCCTTTTGTATAAAAAGGTTAGTGCGTTCTGACCCTTTCCATCGTTAAGGCTATAAAGCTCGGGGTGTAGGCTAACAAACTCTGATCATGCTGGTGAGCAAAAACACCATAGCCGCTAGCATAGGTTTCTTACAGTCCGACCAGTTTTACTCAGCGTTCGTTTCCGCAACCCTTGCTTTTAGGTCTCGATGTGAGAGAGGGTTGGGCATAGAGAATGTTTGCTAGGTGGATATAGTCTTAGACTCGTACCGACTCTTTCCGTAGTTAAGGCTAAAAAGCTCAAGGTGCAGAAAAAACTCTGATCATGCTGGTGAGCAAAAACGTCGTAGCCGCTGGGGCGTAGGTTTCTTGCAGTCCGACCAGTTTTACTCAGTGTCTGTTTTCGTAATCCTCACTTCTGGGTCTTAACGTGAGAAAGGGTTGATCATAGAGAATGTCTACCGGATAGATATGCTCTTATCATCCCCTAAGTGAGGCCCGACCCCCTACTAAAGATCGGGGAGTTGGTAGCGAAACTGATAAGAGAAAGTGTGTGTATATTAAGGGTAAAAATAATATAGCTGTTTGATGTTCTAGGCATTGACGAGGACTTCGCCCTCGATGGTCTTGAGCTTGTAGGTGCTTCATCAGAGCACCTCCACGATGGCATACGGTCCCTCCAACAGCAGAGAGAGCTTGTTGCTCTAGATGAGGCGAAGCACTAGGTCTTTGACGTTGAAGGCCTGACCCCACACTCAATGGCCGTGGTACTAGCGCAATGCTTGCTAGTACATGGCCGAGTGGAGGAGGGCGATGTCGTGCGCTTCATCTAGCTAGTCCATGGCATCCTCGAGGGACGCCTTGGCTCCCTGTTCATTGTATGCCCTGACCCTCGGCGCTACATAATCGAGGTCGGTCGGGAGGATAGCCTCAGAACCGTAGACCATGAAGAATGGTGTGTAGCCAGTGGCCTAGCTGGGGGTCATCCTTAGGCTCTAGAGCACCGTGGGGCTCCACGACCCATAGTCCACCAAACTTGTTCAACCGATTGAAGATCCTAGGTTTGAGACCTTGTACGACCATGCTGTTCGCGCGCTCGACCTGCCCATTCGTGTGGGGGTGCACCACAGTGTCCTAATCGATGTGAATGTGGTACTCATCGTAGAATAGGAGGAACTTCTTTCTAGTGAACTACGTGCCGTTGTCCGTGATAATGGAGTTCGGGACCCCAAAGCGATGGACGATGTCAAGGAAGAACAGCACGGCTTGCTTGGACTTGATCGTGGAGATCGGTCGAGCCTCTATCCACTTTGTAAACTTGTCGACAGTGACAAGCAAGTGTGTGTAGCCTCCGAGTGCCCTCTTGAGAGGTCCGGCCAGATCAAGCCCCAGACCGCGAATAGCCATATATGGGGATCGTTTGGAGTGCTTGGGCCGGCAAGTGGGTCTACCATGCATAGTATTGACACCCTTCATAGGTGCGCACAATCTATTCAGCATTAGCTACTACGGTCGGCCAGTAGAAGCCTTGTCAAAATGCATTTCCGACCAGAGTTCTAGGCGTGGCATGGTGACCGCAGACCTCACCGTGGATATTGCTCAACAACCATTTCCCTTGTTCGATCGAGATGCAGCACTATAGGATCCCAGTGTGGCTTCGCCTGTAGAGCTCGGCCTCAATAAGGACAAAGGACTTGGTGTTTACACCAAAATTTGGGAAGAAGAATGCGGGAACTTGAAGCTTCCAAGATCATGTCATCAAGGAATCGATTGCATAAGGATCGATATCTATTGATTTAGATGTAGCATTAGAATCAGCTCTCTTTAGATGACGCCAGCAGATAACAATAGAAAAGCTATGGTTAGCGTCGGGGAAAACATATTGGACTCTACAAAAAGGAAAAGATTAGGGTCCAAGTTATCTTAAATTAGGAATGTTTTATCTTATGCCAGAAATTGTAATAAGTCATACTTAAGAAGGATTCATGCTTAGGTTTTGGGTATAAATATTAGACCTCGGCTATTGTAAAAGGGACATCCAATCAATCAAATACAATTTACCTTTTTTAGCTCTTGCCAACCCTTAGGAGTAGGAGTAGAATAGATCTCGGTGAGTTTTTCAGCAAGCAGGGCTGCATCGGTCCGACCGACCTCTGGCTAGTCTGTAAGTACCGTCATGGCTTATACTTTGGTTTGTATGGCTGCATCGATCCGATCGACCTCCACTACGAGCTCTAGTATAAGCTAGTTATCGACTCTTGTCTAGTTCAAGTATGGCTGCATCGATCTGGTCGACCTCCACTGCTAGAATTAGATTAAGGTCAAGTTATCGGCTCTACCTAAGGGTGGCGTCCTTCGGGTAGATTCATTAAGTTACTGATATTGTCGATGTTCTTATTGATATTAGTTTGCAGCAACATCAATTTGCCAGGTCGAGATCGATCTAGATCGACATCATATCCTTTTAGTCCATTGTTTGCTTTGTCACAACATGATGTTTCTTACTCTAAGCGACGGGTTATGTTTCATCGGCTACTCTATTTCAATCTTGATCGTGCATAGTACGCGGTTAAGGCGTGTATGATCTTGAAGAGGTTTGCTGGTTAGTTAAATCTGGTCTATATTTCGCTATTATGGCTGTAACGATCCGATCGATCCCCACTGATGGCACTGTAGATTTGGAGGATGCTAGTTAGTAGATTTGTTCTTGATTAGGCGTGACCTTAACTATTTGCTATGCCTACATCGGCTAAATAGCCGATCACCTATGTTTTAACGCCTACAATGTGTGTTCATGATTCTGTTAAGTGTGAATAGATCTGTGTACTTTAAGAGTTTGATTTGTTATCTTTATCACAGCTACATCGATCTGGTCGAACCCCATTGTTAGAGATAGTAGATTAAGTCTGAAGAGTCCATAGGTTTGTCCATGTGAAATAGTCGATTGTTCACACATAGTTCCTTTTCACCAGAATTGGCTATTTTAGCTGATTCATCTGAGCCTTCACGTATAGCATGTCTTTCAGAAAGCCTGTCGAAGTATAGATGGTTTTACGGATTCTTCGGTTTTAGTTTGTTATTATCATCATAGCTACCATCGATCCGGTTGAACCTCACGATTGATGGTAATAGATTAGATTCAGAGCGTTTATAGGTCTATTTGTATTATATAGTCGATTTGTTTGCATGTTATATCCTTTGTTGATTAGATTCATCGGCTCAATGATTCATACTGGTAGTATCTGCCTAGCTGATGATCTCATTTACATCTACGTGTACTATACCTATCAACATAAAATCAATTGCTATCCACGAGCTTTACAGTCCGTAACAGCCAATTTCTATGCGTATAGTTCCTCGATCGGATCGATGGTAGGCGGGCGGTGCATCACCGGTGCGTATAGTTCCTCAATCACTACCCATGAACTATAATCACTACCTAGGGCGGGCGGTGCATCACTGGTCTATTCTGGCTCCTCATAGCGGACCTAGGGCTTATATTGATCATTGGCGAAGATGCCTGTTGGCATCAGCTCTCGACCGGATGCCGCTTTCACCAGCGTGTCGGCCGCCTCGTTGAGACGCCTCGGGATGTGATTGAGCTCGAGACTGTCGAACTTGTCCTCTAGCTGGTGGACTTCTCGACAATATGCAACCATCTGGGCATTGTGGTAGCTTGATTCCTTCATGACTTGGTCGATGACCAACTGGGAGTCGCCCTGGACATCAGGCCGTCGGATACCCAACTTGATGGCGATGCATAGGTCGTTGACGAGCGCCTCATACTCGGCCACATTGTTGGAGGAGGGGAAATGGATGCGAACCATGTACCTCATGCATATCCCGAGGGGCGAAACGAAGACTAGTCCCGCTCCGGCGCCTTTCTTCATCAGCGATCCATCGAAGTACATTGTCCAGTACTCTTGGTCAACGACCACTGGTGGCATTTGGACCTCAGTCCACTCCGCAATGAAATCAGACAGCACTTGGAACTTGATGGCCGTTCGAGGGGCATATGAAATGCCTTGACCCATCAGCTTGAGTGCCCACCTCATGGTTCTGCCTGTGGCATCCCGATTTTGGGCAACCTCGCCGAGAGGGAAGGACGTCATGACCATTACTAGATGAGACTCCAAGTAGTGACGCAACTTCCTCATGGTGATAAGGATGGCGTATAGGAGTTTCTGGATTTGGGGGTAGCGAGTCTTAGAATCAGACAAGACCTCGCTAATGAAGTACATAGGACACTATACTTTGAGGGTGTGTCCCTCTTTTTCTCACTCAACCACTAGGGCGGCACTGATCACTTGCGTGGTGGCCACGATGTTGAGCTGAAGTGGTTCCCCGTCGATCGGAGGGATTAGGATCGGGGCCATCATCAGAAGCCACTTGACCATGTCAAGTGCCTCCTGGGCCTCAGGCATCCATTCGAAATGGTTGGCCTTCTTTAGGAGCCGATAGAGGGGAGACCTTGTTCGTCGAGGTGTAAGATAAAGTGGCTAGGCGCTGCGAGGCACCCTGTAACTCGTTGTACCCCCTTTATGTTCTGAATCGGGCCCATCGTCATGGTGGCCAAGATCTTCTCTAGGTTGGCTTCGATGCCACACTCGGAGATGATAAAACCCAGCAGCATACCGCTTGGGACCCCAAAAATGCACTTCTCGGGGTTGAGCTTAATGCCATTTGCTCGAAGTTTCATGAAGGTCTGCTCTAGGTCGGCTATGACCTGGTCAGCCCGTTTGGACTTGACCACGATGTCATCCACGTAGGCCTCAATGGTTCACCCGATGAGGTCCCCAAAACACTTGAGCATACAACGCTGGTATGTAGCCCCCGTGTTTTTAGACCGAACGGCATTGTGACATAGCAAAATGATCCAAATAGGGTGATGAAACATGTCACGAGCTGGTCGGACTCTTTCATCATGATTTGATGGTACCCGGAGTACGCATCAAGGAAGCAAAGGGTTTCACACCCTGAGGTCGAGTCGACTACTTGGTCTATGCGTGGCAAAGGAAATGGATCCTTTGGACATGCTTTGTTGAGACCCGTGTAGTCAACACATATTCTCTATTTCTCACTCTTTTTTCATACAAGAACAGGATTGACTAACCACTCGGGGTGGTATACTTCCTTGATGAACCCGGCCACCTAAAGCTTCACAATCACTTCGCCGATGGCCCTGCGTTTCTTCTCATTGAAGTGACGCATGCGCTGTTGTCGATGTTTCACCACCGATAGCCTGCCACGGGGATACCCGAGGCAGTATGTTCGGGCTTCAGCGTATGCGGAACTCGACGGTTAACGCGAGAGATAGTCGATTTATCCTGGTTCAGGCCCTCGACTATAGTCGAGTAACAACTCTAAGTCCAGCCGGTGTTAGCCTCTACGTTGGATTGATTATGAAGTATTGTGTACCAAATAAAATCCTCCTCTCTTAGGAGCCCTGCCTTCCTTTATATAGTTAGGAGGCCAGAGTCCTAGTCGGTTTACAATGAGATTTCCTAGTAGGATTACTAAATAGTACTACTACTAAGATTACATGGGAAGAATCCTAGTTGGACTAGATCTTCTCTCTCCCTTGCAGGGTATCCTGTGGGTCCCGTATCGACAAGCCCCCGAGCACTTCATGGTTGAACTCTAGAAGCCTCGTCTCGTTCCTTCAGGTCTTGTCGAGTAGGAACAAGCGTCATCCGAGTGCTTTCTTGAGTGAAACCATGTAGCGCTTCTTAGGATCTTCGAGTGGTGTGTGCTTTTTGAAGAAAAAGTACATCCATCTAGGTGTAGCCCCCGAGCCTCTTGCTATTTGGAACAAGGAGCTAGAGGATCTTGTCTTGAAGTTGCTCTGTTTGTTCATTGAAGTTCTATCGAAAAGAACTCGAATATGGCTCGTTCCGGGTTCTTTTTGTCGGAGTGGTCTACGTTGAGGAAGTCTTTTGGTAACATGCGCTTTTTCGAAGAAAAAGTGCACTCACTGAGTGTAGCCCCCGAGCCTCTTGCTATTTGGAACAAAAAGTTGGAGGGTCTTGAATCTTTATGTTGTTTGAAAATTTGTGTTCTGAAGTAGTCCCTGAGAGTTGGATTATGTCATCATTGAGTAGTTTTGCGGCATCTTTCCGAAGCAGCCCTTTAGTCTTAGATTAAACCATCATCCGAGTAGTTTCACAGCATGCAGCTTCCGAGCGTATATCCTTGTTGTTTTGTTCAAGAAGAACTCGGACGCGAGGTCTTGGCGTATTCTTTGATGGTCTGCTGTTATCAGATGTAGTTGTATGGTGGTAGTTGAGTGTAAATGCCTTTTGTTCACGGGTTGTACTGTACTGGTATATTCTTCCGAATATGCCCGTCTTCGAGTACTGTTCCCTCTTGCCTGAGTCATCCATTATTGAGTCCTGTCTTTTCACTGGGTCCTTGGTTAGTCTTATTTCGTTGGTACTCCTAGTCCATGTGCACCGCTCCTTTGATCTATAAATACTATCCCGGAGTGCTTGTTTTCATCCATTGGACATTCTGTTGAAACCTTCGTGGTCATAAACATGGTAGTTTGTGAAGTAGAGCAGCCCCCGGGCATATTTTGTAGTTCCTATGTGTCTTGTCGTAGCTGGAGGAAGTCTTGTGATAGGGATTAGAGGTAGGCTAATCCCGCGACAGCATTGTGCCAGGATGTACGTGGCGGTAGTTGGAGGAAGTCTTGTGATGTGGGCTTCGTTCCTTCATCTGGCAGTTCTAGGTTGATCCTCGTCGCCGGTCTTGAGACTGTCCGGTGCAAATCAACACCATATCCAGCATCACATCGGTCTTGGGTAGACAGATGCCCACCGGCCTTCTCTGCTCCATATTGTCTTGCCGTGCTGCTGATTTCCGCCTTGGGTGCACTGCGTCCGTCCTTTGAAGAAAACAGTGTAGCCGATGGCGGTTTGTCCTTCCGAGTAGCAATTTGGGACACGTAGTCATTCCAGAGCTTAGCCGTGTCCATGTTCCTCTTTGCTACTTTGCTTTTCGTGGTGCCGACTTTGTTGGGTCTTGTAAGACTTGTAATCTTCTATTTTTGAAGTCGCTTGTAATGGAACAATTCTTGTCTTCTGAGTTGTCCTTTACTTTTCTGCTGTGATCCCTGTCATTTATGAGATTACCGAGTTCTTTCCTAAATAACCGGGTTCTTTTGTTCCTTGCGAGGTAGTTCTTTCTTTCTTCTTGGTTTGACGAGTTGTTCTGGCGGCGATCTGATAACCCTGTCGTGGTGCTGGACGGATAAGTTTGAAATCTGCCCGTTGGTTTGTACCGTTGTGTGGATTTGTGCCCTCCGTCGTTTTAGCTGCGTCGGTAAATGGACCGTTGCGTTCTCACACTGTGCTTTAACGGGCCTTGTGGGCCGTTCTTATTACTGAGAAATCTATTTAAAGACCTTTTATCTTCCTTTCCTTTGCTGCCCAGCTCTTGCCTTTAAACCCTAGTTTTCAGAAATCCACCGCCGTCATCGTCGCTGTCACCCGAGCTCCACCATCCTAGCTTCTTCTTCCCCAGTGCCTTTTTGCTTCTGCTAGTTCATGGGAAAAAAGAAAACTGCAAGCAAGTCCCAGGCGACCTTCGTGGACGAGGAGTCATCCCTTTCTTTGATCGAAAACCTGGAATTCATGGCCATGAGGGCTGCTCAGAAGGTTTGGCTAGCTCCAACAACAAGCGAAGATCAGCTGCGCGAGCTCGTCAGCGACGGCTTGATCCAAAGCAAAGTCATCGCTGAATGGAGAGTTCCGGGCGAGCATCGGGTTCCAGCTCTGGGTCCTGGTGAGATTGTCCTCTTCGTTTCCTTTGTCCGCGCCGGACTTTGCCTTCCTTCATCAGTTTCTTGGTTATTTTGGGGTTAGTCTGAACCACCTAACCCCTAATGTCATTCTCCATCTTTCTGTTTTCGTTCATCTTTGTGAAGCTTTCCTTGGAATCCCTCCTTCTCTATCTCTTTTTCGCTTTTTCTTCCGTCTGAAACCCCAACCCCACCGCGAAGAAACCAGCGTTCTTGGCGGTTGCGGGATTCAGTTTCGCCTGGGTCTTAAGATTAAGTTTTTTGACTATGACCTGGTCGATTCTGTAAAAGATTGGCGTGCCGAGTGGTTTTATGCTGCCAATTTGATCCCTTCCCTTGTCGTTCACTCTGGATCTGGTCCTATGGTGAATGACCGATGGGACAAGAAACTTGAGTCACCTGCTGAGATTCAAGTGATCCAGCCCCTCCTTGATAGGATTAGTATGCTGAAACAGCAGGGTTTAACCGGCTTCGGTATTGTTTCGAGCTTTCTTCGCCGCCGAGTTCAGCCTTTGAAAGAGCGGGAGCACCTTGGCTTCGAGTATTCTGGGGCTGAGGATCCTTCACGTATGGTCCCAGCTCTTGAGCTGACCGGTGAGGAGGTACTCGAGCGTCTCCAGAAGATGCTGAAAGGAGTGAGCGTTATTCCTCCTGCTATTTCTGAGTTCTCTACCAACAACCCGCCCCCAGCTGTGAGTTGTCTATCTCTTTGTTTGGGTACTTTATGTACCCTCGTTGCATCCATTTTTGCTTAGCTTTTCCTTGTCTTGGTGTTTTATCCTTTTTCGCAGGAGCTTGGGTGGAACTTTGTCGACCCAATCCCTCTTGACGTTCTCCCCGCCGCGGCGGAGATTGGGGAAAAACTTGCTGGAAATTCTGCAACTAGTAAGTCCCAAACCTCTACCGCCCTTCCTGGGGTTTCTTCCGGATTTGTTGATGTATATGAAGAATATGTTCCTCGTCTAGTCCCCCGCGGTCCTCGCAGTGTCCCGAAGAGGGGGCGAACGGATGGGTCTTCATCTGGCCTGCCTGTCTCCAAAAAGCCTCGCAAACCAAGTACTCCCTCAGGTACTCCAGTTGTTGCTAGCATGCTCTTAGGTGAGCACATTTAATACTCTTTGTTCCTTTGTTTTCCTGTTTCTCTCTTGAACCGAGTACTTTTTATTCTTTTTTCAGCAGGTGCTCTGGTTCCCTTGGCTGAGGAAGAGGAGGATGATGAAGTACCCCTCATCATGCGGCGGTGAGTTGTTTTTCATATTCCTGTTGCATTGAATTTCTCTTCTTTGTCTTGACTTTTAGTCTTGAACTTTTTTGAAGTAGTCGAACGTCGGGTATGAGTTCTTCTGAGGCTCCCGCGTCGACTTCTTCTGAAGCTCCGGTGTCGAGTTCTTTGGTAGCCTCGATACCTAGCTCTACCGCTCCTCTAGTGCGGAGTTCTTCTGCGGCTCCAGCCCTGGCTTCTTCCGTGGCTGCGTTATCTGCTATCCCGCTCCCGTCACCGGGTGGCGGGGATGTTTTCGCCGTCGTGGTTCCCCCTGCGAGGCCTTCTTTTGGTTTCGCGAAGAAGAAAGTGGTTGGGTGAGTAGATTCTGGCTTCATCTTTTTTGCTTTTATCTTCCTTCTTCTGGTTCTCACCGGTGCTTCCTTTTATCAATTTTTAGTGTTTCATCTTCTTTCGTTTCTTCATCGACTTCTTCTCAGCCTTCCACCGTGCCATCGAGTTCCGAGCCTCAGGACTCACAACATACTATTGATGAAGTTGCTGCGGGGGCTCCGGAGCTGCCTGGCGAAGCTGCGGACTTGGCCGCCTCAGAGGTGACCGTAGCCATCACGCCGGGTCCTTCTGAGGGTTTGGCTCCAGCTTCCCTGGAGGTTGCTTTGGTCATTCCTTCTTCATCCCAGCCGGCCTCTCCTTCCCCTTCTCTTGCTTCCGGCGGTCCTTCTTTTTCCGGTGACGTGGTGCAACAGTTCGATGCCACCCATCGGTTATCGGAGCCGACCGCAGCCTGGGGGAGCTTGTCGACCCTCGCAACTTCTTTTGGTGAAAAACTCCAGGTAAGTTTTACTGCCACTCCTCTTTTGCATGATCGTTTTTCTTCTGTCCTTACGCCTGGATTTCTCTTTGTCTCTTTTTGCTCAGTCTTTCTCTCGTGATCATTCTGGCTTCTTTTTCTCATCTAAAAATGAGAGAAAGTTGTCTTCTGAGGTGAACGCTCTGAAAGTCGATCTTGACCTCCTCCGGGCTGAGTTGGAGACGGAGCGTCAAATGCACCAAAAGGAAGAGAAGACCTTTCGTGCCCGGGTGGTAGAGACGGAGAAGCAGAGGGATGCCGCGGTGGAATCTGCGAAGAAAGAATGCAAAGGTGCCGCGGGTTCTGCTCGTTTCTTCTTGTATTTTGACTCATTTTTCGCTGACTTGTTTTTCGGTGTCTTGTCTAGCTCTCCGAGCTGAAAAGCAGAAGCTCTCGGAGAGTATTGATGAAATGAAGGCTCTTGTCTACTCTAGTCATAACAAGGCTGAGGAGGTAATTACTCATGCTGAGGAAGAACTCGCCCTTGCTAAGCTGATTAGGCGTGGAGCTGACAGAGATCTTGTGCAGGCCCAAAGAACTATTGAAGACTTGTCTGGGAAGCTGGCGATGGCTACTGAAAATTGGAACATTTTGTGGAAATCTTTTCGTTCAGTAGCTGATGTTCTCTAGACTCCAGCGGATGACGGGCAATCTTGGGCTCAGTTCACGAAAGAAGTGCGCTCAAGTATGTACCAAGAATGTGCTGGCCTAGGTCCGGGTTCTTGCTCCAGAGGCGCCTCTGTCCAAGATAGCGGAGGAAGCTGATAGTCAAGAATACCTTGATGCCGTTGAGAGGATGGAGCCTGAAGTCGAAGACTTAGCCAGTAGGGTTGTAGACAGTCTTAATATTGATATTTCCCTTCCTGATGACAATGCCTGATCCAATTGACCAGCCTCTTGTAATATTATACTCCTCTTTAAATGAAGATTCTTTATTTTTGTTGATGTATTCTTTGCTCGGGTGTGGTTGGAGTCATTTGACTTGCTGAGTACTTTGTCCCGTTTTCGTCTCTGCTCTGTAAACAACTCTGTGTGTTATCCTGACGAAATCCCTCAATTTATCGAGTACTTTTCTTCTCTTCCTCTTTCGTGACCCATCGAGTGCTTTGTCCACGCTATGCCTTGTTAGATGTAGATCTTTGTGTTGACAACCTTTCGTCTGCGCTATGTAAAACGACTCGGCATGGAATGTTGCTTTGACAAACTTTTGGTATTCGAGTGCTTTTTTGAGTGGACGACTCGGCATGGAATGTTGCTTTGACAAACTTTGGCATCCGAGTGTTTTTTTGAGTGGCGCTTGTGTTTTTCTGAGAAAAAAGTATTCCTATCTAGATGTAGCCCCCGATCCTCTTGCTTTTCGGAACGAAGAGCTGGAGGGTCTTTTGAAGCTCAATTTCGGTCGACTAGTTTTAGGTGTTAGCTTTTAGCTACCCTCGTCGGCGGGCTCAAGCGTGTTTTCAGCTATTTTGCTCTCGGCCGGGATGCTCAGGCATGTTTTCAGCCATTTTGCTTTTGGTTTCGGGTGTTAGCTTTTAGCTACCCTCATCGGCGGGCTCAAGCGTCTTTTCAGCTATTTTGCTCTCGGCCGGGATGCTCAGGCATGTTTTCAGCCATTTTGCTTTTTGTTTCGGGTGTTAGCTTTTAGCTACCCTCATTGGCGGGCTCAAACGTCTTTTCAGCTATTTTACTCTTGGCCGGGATGCTCAGGCATGTTTTTAGCCATTTTGCTTTTTGTTTCGGGTGTTAGCTTTTAGCTACCCTCATCGGCGGGCTCAAGCGTCTTTTCAGCTATTTTGCTCTCGGCCGGGATGCTCAGGCATGTTTTCAGCCATTTTGCTTTTTGTTTCGGGTGTTAGCTTTTAGCTACCCTCATCGGCGGGCTCAAGCGTCTTTTCAGCTATTTTGCTCTCGGCCGGGATGCTCATGCATGTTTTCAGCCATTTTGCTTTTTGTTTCGTGAAAATAACTCGCTTAAAGTCATGACAAGACATGTTGTGGATGAATATCATCTTTATTGATCATGAATATAAACTAATACATATGTTGTCGAAGAATATTGTCCCTCGTCGATTGTGAATGTTGGTCCCTTGTGGCTTGCATATCTGTTTTTTCTTGAGTTGTTTTTACGCGTAGAATCTTCTTAGCTGGCTGATGTGCCATGTATTGCTGACTTCTCTTCCGTCTTCGGTTATTAACTTGTATGTGCCTGGTCCGGTGACTTTTGTGACAATGAACGGTCCTTCCCATGGACTGAGTAGCTTATGTCGTCCGTTAGTCTTTTGTATCCTTCTTAGCACTAGGTCTCCAACTTGTAATGATCGAGGATGGGTACTCTTGTTGTAGTGTCGTCTCAAACCTTGTAGGTATCTGGCTGACTGGAGGGTAGCGTTTACTCTGACTTCTTCTGAGTTGTCGAGTTCTAATCTTCTTGTGTGTTCTGCTTCTCCTTTATCGTATTGTTCTATCTTTGGTGATGTCCAGATCAAGTCGGCAGGTAGTACGGCCTCTGACCCGTAAACCAGGAAGAAGGGTGAGTAGCCTGTTGCTCTGCTTATTTGAGTTCGTAGCCCCCATACTACTTTAGGTAATTCTTCAATCCATTTGGACCCATAGTGCACTAGTTCTTCGTATAACCTTGGTTTTAATCCGGCTAGTATGAGTCCATTAGCCCTTTCTACCTGTCCGTTGGCTTCTGGATGTGCAATAGATGCGTAGTCTATGCTGAAACCATAGTCTTGTGCCCAGCTTTTGAATTCTGTAGCTGTGAAGGGAGAGCCTAGATCTGTGATGATTCGATTGGGCATGCCGAAGCGGTGCATGATGTCTTGGATGAACTCGACTGCTTTGGCTGCGCTGTATTTTGCGAGTGGTTTGTATTCAATCCACTTGGTGAACTTGTCGATTGCTACAAAGATGTACTCGAAGCCGCCTTTTGCTTTCTTCAGAGGTCCTACTTGATCCAGCCCCCAGCAGGAAAAAGGCCAAGCGGGTGGGATGCAGATAAGATTGTGAGCTGGCACATGGGCTTGTCTTGCAAACATTTGGCAACCTTTGCATTTTCTGACAAGTTCTTCTGTGTCTTTCAAAGCAGTTGGCCAGTAGAATCCGGTGCGAAATGCTTTGCCAACCAGTGTCCTTGAAGCGACATGATTTCCACAGCAACCTGAGTGTATTTCGTCTAGGATCTCTTTGCCTTCTTCAAACGAGACACATTTTAGGAGTACTCCTGATGATGTTGCTCTTCTGTAAAGTCTGTCTCCTACTAGAACGTAGTTTTTACTTCTGCGAACAACTTGGGTGGCTTCTGCTTTATCTGCTGGCAATTTATTTTCTTTGATATAGTCGATGAAAACTTGGCTCCATGAAGTGTTGATTACCAAGATCTGAACGCCTTTAGCCTGAATTTCATGGGTTGTTTCATCGGGTTGTTTGATAGAGGGAACTGATAGCTCTTCTATGAATACGCCGGGTGGAACCTTCGCTCTGTCTGATCCGAGCTTGGCGAGGACATCTGCTGCAATGTTGAAATCGCGCAGGACGTGTAGAATTTCTAATCCTTGGAAATGTTTTTCAAGTTTCCGTATCTCGGCACAGTAAGCACCCATGTTTTCTTTGGTGCAATCCCAATCTTTGTTGACTTGGTTGATGACTACTGCAGAATCGTCGTATACGAGTAATCTTTTTATTCTGAGGGTAATCGCTACTCGTAACCCGTGGATGATGGCTTCATATTCTGCTTCGTTATTTGTAGCTTGCCACAATATCTGAAGGACGTACTTGAGTTGTTTTCCTTCTGGAGAAATGAGGAGGATGCCTGCGCCGGCTCCACCTAGTTTGAGTGACCCATCAAAGTACATCTTCCAGTGATCAAGTATTGTATCTGATAAAGGCTGTTGAATCTCTGTCCACTCGGCCACAAAATCGGCAAGGGCTTGAGATTTGATTGCTTTCCGCAGGGTGAAATCGATGTTAAGAGCTCCGAGTTCAACTGCCCACTTTGATATACGTCCCGTCGCATCTCGGTTGTGTAAGATGTCTCCGAGCGGGAAGTCTGTCACCATGGTAATCTTGTGGCTTTCAAAATAGTGGCGGAGCTTGCGTGAGGTGATAAGTAGAGCGTAGAGTAGTTTTTGTACATGCGGGTACCGGATTTTTGATTCAGACAATACTTCGCTGATGTAGTATACGGGTCGTTGTACTTTATACACGCGTCCTTCTTCTTCTCTTTCTATGACTATTGTCGTGCTGACCACAGCAGTAGTCGCCGCAATGTATAGCATCATATCTTCATCTTTCCTTGGGGGTGTGAGAATTGGCGAGGATGTTAGGTATGCCTTAAGTTTCTTGAAAGCTTCATCGGCCTCATTTGTCCACTCAAACTTTTCTATCTTCTTTAGTAGTTTAAAGAAAGGTAACCCCTTTTTGTCGAGTTTTGATATAAAACGATTGAGGGCCGCCATGCATCCTGTTAGTTTCTGCACATCTTTGATACTTCTAGGTGGGCCCATCTCTGTTATAGCTCGAATTTGCTTGGTGCTGGCTTCAATCCCGCGCTGACTGACCAAAAATCCGAGTAGTTGTCCTGAGGGAACTCCGAATACACATTTATTTGGGTTCAACTTCCATCTCCATCTCTTCAAGTTTTCGAAGGTTTGCTTTAAATCTTCAATCAGAGTGTCTGGGTTTTTTATTTTCACCACTACATCATCTACGTATGCCTCCACATTTTCACCGATTTGATCCCCAAGGCAAGTTTGGATAGCTCTTTGGTATGTGGCACCAGCGTTCTTTAGTCCAAACGACATGGTCTTGTAACAGTAAGCATCGAACGGAGTAATGAAAGACGTCTTGCTCTGGTCTTGTTCTTTTAATGCGATCTGGTGATATCCTGAATAGCAATCGAGAAAGGATAATTGTGCAGACCCTGCTGTTGAGTCGACTATCTGGTCAATGCGTGGTAGCCCGAACGGATCTTTTGGGCAATGTTTGTTGAGATCTGTGTAGTCGACGCACATACGCCACTCGTCCGTATTCTTCTTCTGCACAAGGACCGGGTTAGCTAGCCAGTCTGGATGAAGGATTTCTCTGATGAATCCAGCTGCCATCAGTTTTGTGATTTCCTTTTTAATCGCTGCCTTTTTGTCGGGTGAGAATCGTCGTAGCCGTTGTTTTACAGGCTTAGAGCTTTCATTAACATCAATTCTGTGCTCAGCCAACTCTCTTGGGACACCTGGCATGTCGGCCGGCTTCCAAGCGAAGATATCTTTGTTGTCCCGAAGAAAGTTGGTGAGCACGAGTTTCTATTTTGCCAAGAGGTGAGCACTGATGGTTGCTATCTTGGAGGTATCGCCGGTGTCCAAGTCGATTTGCTTGACGTCGGCTTCTTTTGGTGGTGTGATGATGTTGGGCTTTTTAGCCGGTATTTCTAATTCTTCCTAGCTCATCTCCACAGCAATTGTTGCTATTTCTTTTCTTCCTTTGTCGGCTTGTGCTTTGGCTGCAATTTGGATTGCCTGAACGTCGCAGTCAAAAGCACGCTTCAAATCACTTCGAAGAGAAAGGATACCATTGGGTCCTGGCATCTTAAGCAATAAGTACGGATAATGTGGTATTGCCATGAATTTTGCTAGTGCTGGGCATCTGAGGATTGCATGATATGACGAATCGAAGTCCGCGACCTCAAATTTGATAAACTCTGTTCGGTAGTTCGAAGGAGTTCCAAAAGTAACGGGCAAAGTAACTTGCCCGAGTGGCATGGCTGCTTTGTTGGGTACTATTCCATAAAAAGGTGTGCTTGTTGGTGTAATCATCCCGGCGAGTTGTAGTCCCATCTTTCTTAGTGTTTCTGAAAAGATGATGTTGAGTCCAGCTCCCCCGTCGATTAGTACTTTTGTGACAGTCATACCAGCAATAGTTGGGTCTAGAACTAGTGGGTAGTGGCCTGCGTTCCCTACGCTAGTCCATTGGTCTTCTCTTGAAAATTGGATTGGATATTGTGACCAATTGAGATATCTTGGTGTAGCCGGTTTTGCTGTCATGATAGTCCATAGTGCTAGTTTTTCTTGATGTTTGCTTCTGCAATCTAGAGCCCCTGAGAAGATCACTGCTACCGTTCCCTTGGGCTTTTGGAATCCTTTGTCCTCGTGGTTGTCTTCATCTTTTTTCTGATTGTCCTCTTTGGTGTTCTCCTTACTATCTTTTCTTGTGTATCGATCATTGAAAGTGTAGCAATTTCCGATGGTGTGTCTCCCATTAGGGTGCAATGGGCAATGTATGTTTTCAATGTCATCATATCTTCTGGGTTTGGAAAACTTCTTTGATTTGTCGGCCATTACCACGGTATTGTCTGGTCTACGTTTTCTCTCTTGATGTCTGCTATTTCGATGATTTTGCTTGTCCGGGTTGTCCTGGTTGCTTCTATCCGGGAACCTCTCTCGTGTTTTTTCTTCTGCAGTAATCATCTTTTCTACTGTTCGTCTGAACTCTTCATTGTTTCTCGGATTTTCTTTGCAGAAGTCTTGAAATTGCCACCTAGCCATGATTCCGTGAGAGAAAGCTTCAATTACTTCTCGTTCGGTGATGTCATGCACTTGAGCCCGCAGTTCGCCGAATCGTCGATAGTAATTTCTGAGACTTTCACGTCCCTTTTGCTTGAGTCCTTTCAGTTCTGCATGAGTGATTGGGTGCGTGATGATACCCGTGAAATTTTCACAGAAAGCTCTTTGCAAGTCTTCCCAAGTTCTGATCGACCCTGGGTTCAATTTATCGAACCATTGGAGGGGCATCGTTTCCAGTGCCATGGGAAAGAATAGGGTCTTGATATCGTCGTCTCCTCCGGCTAGTTCAATCGATTGTGAATATATTCTGAGCCATTGCCTTGGTTCAGTTTTACCATCGTATTTGGAGTGGTTAGATGGTTTGAACTTGTGAGGTAATCGTACCGATGCAAGCCTGTTCGCGAAACATGGGAATCTGTCATGTGTTCTGGTTTCTTTGAATTCGGATTCTGCACCTCCTTCTGGCCAACTATTGTTTTGATGGGAATAAGTCTGCGAGGCTGTCTGGGTAGGCACCCTACTCCTGGTCTTCCTTGGTTGTTCAAATTGGTGGCCTTGATTATGTTCCTTCCTACTTTCTCCGCTATGGCTTCCACCTGGCCCAAGTCTTTTGAAAGCGGACTTCCTTTGATTTTGGTCTTCTTGCCTGTGGGTTGTTGATCTGGTGGGTAGCCTTGATTGGGCTCTCTCTTCATGCGTTCTTAGGATCACCGACCGGAACAAGTCTTGGAGCTGTCCATACTTCTCACCGGGATATGAAGTTGCCCTGAGTTCTTCTAATGCTTCTTGAATCTTATCGTAGGGCGTATTCGCCGTGCGTCTTCCTTCGACTTCTCGTTGTGATTTTCTTTTGTCGTATTCAGCCAACTCTGACTCATATCTGGTCCAGGCTTCCCTGCGCTGCCTAGCACGGTGTTGGCGCCCTTGCTTCAACTTGTTTTTCCTTTCTCTAGCTTGTTTCTGACTCTCAGTTTCTCCATCGTAGCCCTAGGCAAAGGGCGATATGTTGGATTCTGATTCATCTGATGACCTGACATCGGGTGCTTCTGGTGGATTTAATGGTGACCGAGGACGTCGAACCATGAGTACTTCTCGCGCGTGAGCCATTCTGTTATTGGTGTTAGTTTTCATACTGTTGGAGTTGCTGATGACTTCAGTAGATGCTTCGGTGTCGCAGATCGAGTCTCCTTCTTGGTAAGGTAGAATAGATGTCGTTGTTGTCCTAACTAGTTGGGTTCCGCTATCTTTAGGAACAGGACCTGGCCAGTGGATGATACAGTCTTGTGATGTTATCATAAGCACGAGACCCTCCTGTGCTCCTACCAGTGGTATCCTAAGCATTGGATTGAAAAACCTTTCGATCTATTCCTGATGGGTTTTTACTGTGTTGTCGAGCCCAAATGGAAAAGAACTCGACTTTTTGAAAGAACTTCGAGGGTAATCCAAGTTGTTTTGGGTTGTGCTCTGGGATCCAGCCAAAAAAGAACTCGGTTTCTTGAAAGTACTCGAATAAGACTTCACCTTGGACACGGAACTTGAATTCGAGTCGGACGCGCGTAGCCGTGGAATCTTATTCGAATCGGATATTATGAGCTGCGCGAATCTTCTGATGAGCTGATCCGTCGTAGTTGTTGAAATAGGAGATTCTTCATGATGATCTGGATCTTTGAGGAGATGGCTTTGAAGCTTGCCGTTGTTGTCCGCCTCGTAGATCCATGAGCCGAAGATGAAAGTTGATCCCGTCGAGAAGATCGTTTTGTCGAGGTCCATCGAGCTCTCGGATGCAAAGTCGCCGAAGGCCCCTACCTGGCGCGCCAGCTGTCGATGTTTCACCACCGATAGCCTGCCACGGGGATACCCGAGGCAGTATGTTCGGGCTTCAGCGTATGCGGAACTCGACGGTTAACGCGAGAGATAGTCGATTTATCCTAGTTCAGGCCCTCGACTATAGTCGAGTAACAACCCTAAGTCTAGTCGGCGTTAGCCTCTGCGTTGCATTGATTATGAAGTATTGTGTACCAAATAAAATCCTCCTCTCTTAGGAGCCCTGCCCTCCTTTATATAGTTAGGAGGCCAGAGTCCTAGTCGGTTTACAATAAGATTTCCTAGTAGGATTACTAAATAGTACTACTACTAAGATTACATGGGAAGAATCCTAGTTTGACTAGATCTTCTCTCTCCCTTGCAGGGTATCCTGTGGGTCCCGTATCGACAGCTGCTTCACCGGCTTGGAGCCTGTCCTAATCTTCAAGGCATGCTCGGCGACTTCTCTCAAAACGCCTAGCATGTCCGAGGGTCTCCACGCAAAGATATCTCTGTTGGCACGGAGGAAGTCGACGAGCGCGCTTTCCTATTTGGAGGAAAGTGTGGTGCCAATGTGCACCACTTTGCCTTGAAGACGTTGGGGTCTATGAGGACCTCCTTGGCACCCTCCATAGGCTCGAAAGACCTAGCCGACCGCTTGGGTCGGGTGCTTCTTCAATGACCTCCTTCCTGATGGCCACAAGCTCTTTGGAGGCGACAATTGCTGCGGCGTGTTCACATCACTCGACCTCGCACTCATAGGCGCACTAGAAGGAGGTGTCAATGGTGATGACCCCGCATGGACCCGGCATCTTCAACTTTAGATAGGTGGAGTTGGGAACAGCCATGAACTTTGTGTGGCATGGACGTCCCAGGATGGCATGGTAGGTTCCATGGAACCCGACCACCTCAAAGGTAAGGGTCTCCATCCTATAATTGGTCAGATCCCCGAAGGTGATGGATAGATCAATCTGTCCAACTAGCACGGCCTGCTTTCCAGGTATGATGTCGTGGAAAGGTGCCCCAATCGGCCGGATGTGCGCTCGGTCGATGCCCATGGCATCGAGCATTTTAGCATACATGATGTTGAGGCCACTGCCTCCATCCATCAGTATCTTGGTGAGCCACTTCGTGCCGATGATCGGGTCGACCACGAGCGGATATCTTCCTGGCTGCGGGACGCTTTTTGGGTGGTTGGTCTGATCGATGGTTATGGCAGACTCCGACCATCGGAGGAAGGAAGGAATGGTCGGCTCGGTCATATAGACCTCATGGTGCGCAAGCTTCTAGTGGCGCCTAGAGTCATAGGCCGCCGAACCTCTAAAGATCACGAGGTAGCCATCTAGTGCTAAAAATCCACCGTCCTTCCCCTCACGTTGTCCGCGACCAGCTTGGGATCCTTCCTATGCTCCCCCTTGTTGGAGCCTCCGAACAAGAACCATTTCATGAGGCCACAGTCCTTGTATAGATGCTTGACGAGGAAGGCATGGTTTGGGCATGGCCCTTTGAGTAGCTTCTCAAAGTGGTCCGGGGTACCCTCAGCGGGCTTCCGACCCCCCTTGCGGTCGGCGGTGGCCACGAGCGAGCCCTCGCGCTGTTGCTTGTTCTTCTTCTTGTTGGGATGGTTGGAGGCGCCTTCGCTGATGTCCTCGTCCCACTTTGCCTTGCCCTTGAGGTGGTCGAAGATCGCTCCGTCCACCTCCTCGCCCGAGGCGTGGCTGGTGGCGATGTCGAGGAGCTCCTTAGTGGTTCACGGGCCCTTACATCCTAGCTTATGGACTAGGGACTCACAGGTGGTCCCAGACAGGAAAGCCCCTATGATGTCGGTGTCGACGACATTGGGCAACTCGTTGCACTGCTGGGAGAAGCGCTGGATGTACCCACAAAGGGTTTCCCCAGAATTCTATTGACAAATTTTTAGATCCTAGGGGTTCCCAGGACGCGCGTATGTGCCCTAGAAGTTTTCCACGAAGATCTCTTTTAGGTCCGCCCAACTTTGGATTCGGTTGGACGGAAGGTGTTCCAACCACGTTCGCGCCGAATCGGCCAGGAACAATGGAAGATTGCGGATAATGAAATTGTCATTATCTGCTCCACTGGCTTGGCAAGCAAGCCGATAATCCTCGAGCCACAGTCCAGGGTTCATTTCCCCAAAGTATTTTGGGATGTTGGTCGGTGGTAGGTACCATAGAGGGAAGACGGCGTTGAGGATATGTCAGCCAAAGGCCTAAGGTCCTAGCAAGTTAGGGCTTGGGCTTCGGTCCTTGCCACTGTCGTAGCGTCTACCACGACGTGGGTGGTAGCCACGGCTAGCCCCCTCTCTCTCATCATCGCAGGCATGCCTATAGGCATCGAGGGTGTCACACGCGTCATAGTGGCGTCTGAGACACTCAAGCACTGGGACCACAGTGCGTGGCCTACTGCCTTACGGCGCTTGGTGGACTGACACATCCTTGTCGGGTCGCTCTGAGGGTGTGCGTTGGCTGGCATCGAGCTTGCGTCGTCGGGACAGCGAGCTCTCGGTCTGCTATGCCGCTGCACGCTCGAGTAGCATGCAAATCTCGTGATGGGCCCGACGATCCTCGGGCGTCGTGGGCCCCGAAAGCCCCCAGAGCAAGGCCACCGTGTCATCGATGTCCTAGCTCCCCCGAGTGAAGTGTGGGAGGGCTTCATTATCCTCGATGATCCTCCGGTTCACATCACGGGCCACACCGCATGCACGCCCGCTGTCTCCATTGTGCTTGATCTGTCGCTCGAGCTCCGCGCGTTCCTACTCGAGCCGGAGTTGTGCTTCCTCGGTGTCGATAGAATATGCTCGGCAGTCCACCGAGGGGTATCCCGCGATGGTAGATTGATCGGTGGGGGTGAACGTAATCAGGAACCAGATGGTGACACAAGGCGCAGAGACAGTGATTTAGACAGGTTCGGGCCGTCTGATCGACGTAATACCCTATGTCCTGTGTCTTTGGTGTATTGTATTGAATATATCATGTCGAGTAGAGAACCCCTGCCTCTCCTTATATACTCTAGAGGGGCAGGGTTACAAGTAAAGTATCCTATTTGGTACTATACAATGTCTTGCGGTGCACGCCGTGCACGCCTTGATCTTGTGGGCTGGGCCACCTCCGATGGTGCGGCCCATGTCTTGGGGGCCATACCCCCACAGTTAGTCCCCGAGCCTGACAGTAGGTGACGCAGTCACGTGGTGCCAGGGTCATAAAGTAGAAGACCAGCCGAGCAGGCAGCCAGTCCCCGGGCGTAGCCTCGAGATGAGAACAAGCACATTCACCGCAAGGTGAAGTGTGCCCACTTAGTCCCTGAGCCTGCTGGAAGATGAAGAATGAATCTTGTAGCAGGGTCAAAGAAGTCTGAAAGCTTGCCGACGTCGTCTGACATATGCATATCAAGACCCCAGACGTGCTGCCCAAGATCAGCACCCTGATCCGAACAGCATGGAGCAGCTTGATAGCACATCGACGAGACGTAGCAAGATCCAAGCAGCAAGGGAGTCCCCGGCGTCGCTGGTGATGACCGAGCACCGAGGAGCGAGGAGTCCCCGGCGTCGCTGTCGATGACCGAGCACCGAGGAGCGAGGAGTCCCCGGCGTAGGCGGTGATGTCCGAGCACCGAGGAGCGAGGAGTCCCCAGTGTCGCTGGCGATGACCGAGCACCGAGGAGCGAGGAGTCTCCGACGTCGCTGTCGATGACCGAGCACCGAGGAGCGAGGAGTCCCCGGCGTCGCTGGCGATGACCGAGCACCGAGGAGTCCCCGGCGTCGCTGTCGATGACCGAGCACCGAGGAGCGAGGAGCCCTCGGCCTAGGCGGTGATGTCCGAGCACCGAGGAGCGAGGAGTCCCCGGCGTAGGCGGCGATGTCTGAGCACCGAGGAGTCCCCGACATCGCTGGTGATGACCGAGCACTGAGGAGCGAGGAGTCACCGGCGTCGTTAGCGATGACCGAGCATCGAGGAGCGAGGAGTCCCCGGCGTCGCTGTCGATGACCGAGCACCGAGGAGCGAGGAGTCCCCGGCATCGCTGGCGATGACCGAGCACCGAGGAGCGAGAAGTCCCCAGTGTCGCTGGCGATGACCGAGCACCGAGGAGTCCCCGGCGTCGCTGGCGATGACCGAGCACCGAGGAGCGAGGAGTCCCCGGCGTTGCTGTCGATGATCGAGCACCGAGGAGCGAGGAGTCCCCGGCATAGGCGGCAAGGTCCAAGCACCGAGGAGTCCCCGGTGTAGGCGGCGATGTCCGAGCACCGAGGAGTCCTTGGCGTAGGCGGCGAGGTCCGAGCACCGAGGAGTGCCCCGCGTAGGCGGCGAGGTCTGAGCACCGACGTAAGTGACGACGTCCGTGCGGTGAAGTGTGCCCACTTAGTCCTCGAGCACGAAGAATCCAAGGGCCGAGGAGTAACCGGCGTAGCTAGCGATGAAGCACGAGCGGCGAACAGTCTGATCAACTGGTCGGTGACGGAGTCCATGAACCAAGCGGTCCGACCAGTTGATCGGTGGAGAAGTCCGAGCACCAGGTGGTCCGATCACCTGGACAATGATCCTGCAATAGAAACATGTAGAACGGGTAGTACATGATGTAAAAATAAATAAACTCCAGAGAAAAATCAGCAATGGTGATGAAACGACGTATGCAGTTCGGCGATCAGTTGGCGTGAAAATATATTTATGTTTAATATAAACCACCCGACCAGTTAGTGTGTAGCTGAGTCTCCAGCCCTAGCTAGCCCATAGTCCATAACATCGAGCGCGGAGCCCGTGCACGTGTAGGAGGAACAGGTGTCGCTAAGGAGCCACTGCCGACCACCCATAACGCAGAGCGCGGAGCCCGTAGCACGTGTAGGGAGGAGCCGGAGACAGGGCCGTCTCTGGAGGCGTCCGAGCATCAACGCGACTGTTCGGGGGTTCGAAAAATCGTTTGGAGAGCAAACATGGAGAAAACAGTTCGGAAAAACATTATGACGATATACGGAGATTGGAGAATATTTTAGAAGAATATTAAAATGTGACTTAGCTTTAGACAGAGTGTCTGGTTAGCGGCGTATAGCGTTATCTGGTCGGCGACGCAGGCAGCTTGCTTGCAGCTCGGCGGCGACGAGGGATGTCGGTGAGGGCCGCCGAGTAATGATGATGAGACAACGGCGAGGGCCGTCGGCGAAGGATGTTGGCGAGGGCCGCCAAGCGGTGACGACGAGTCGACGGCGAGAGACGTCGGCGAAGGATGTCGGTGAAGGCCGTCGAGCGGTGACGACGAGTCGACGGCGAGGGACGTCGACGAAAGCTGTCGGCGAAGACTGTTGGCGAAGGCCGCCGAGGGCAGCGGCGGTGAGTCGTCGACGAGGGACGTCGGCGAAAGATGTCGGCGAAGGCCGCCGAGCGGTGACGATGAATCGACGGCGAGGGACGTCGGCGAAGGCCGCCGAGCGGTGACGACGAGTCGACGGCAAGGGACGTCGGCGAAGGATGTCAGCGAAGGCCGCCGAGCAGTGACGATGAGTCGACGGTGAGGGACATCAGCGAAGGCCACCGAGGGCAGCGGCAGTGAGTCGTCGACGAGGGCTGATGAGGGTAGCGGCGGCGAGCCATCGACGAGGACTGACGAGAGCAGCGGCGGCGAGTTTTCGGTGAAGACGACCTCGGAGGTGGTTCCGAGATCGGATCTGTTGTCGCAGGGGCTGGTGTAGCAGCGATGAATCGTCGTCGTGGACCGGGATGGATCTCCACGAGATTGACGACGAGAACGCGTTGTTGATTTAAGGTCCATCTGGCTCACCATGGATCAAGCGCACACCCCTACCTGGTGCGCCAACTGTCGACAGAATATGCTCGGCAGTCCACCGAGGGGTATCCCGCGATGGTAGATTGATCGGTGGGGGTGCGCATAATCAGGAACCAGATGGTGACACAAGGCGCAGAGACAGTGATTTAGACAGGTTTGGGCCGTCTGATCGACGTAATACCCTACGTCCTGTGTCTTTGGTGTATTGTATTGAATATATCATGTCGAGTAGAGAACCCCTGCCTCTCCTTATATACTCTAGAGGGGTAGGGTTACAAGTAAAGTATCCTATTTGGTACTATACAATGTCTTGCGGTGCACGCCGAGCAGCGCCGTGCACGCCTTAATCTTGTGGACCGGGCCACCTCCGATGGTGCGGCCCATGTCTTGGGGGCTATACCCCCACACTCGGGCTCTTGGTGCCGGGCCTTCGGCTGCTCCACCCGCTGGCGAGGTGGGGCCCCTGCATCCCCCTCGACCTCATCGTCGAGGTCGTTTGTTGGGGTAGCCTCTCCCTCGTGGATGCTTTTGACGTGTCCCTTGGGGGTACCTGCCATGAAACATTCACGAGAGGGGTGATGGCTTCCCCCGCCGGAGTCAGAGCTAGAGGGCAACTCCGATTCTCCTGGGAGGAGGTCGTGGAAAGATTTGATGACATATTCAGTCATCCCCACGAACTCATCGTTCATAGGGGATGGGGGAGTGCATTGCGCCACAAGGTGGCCAACGGTTTCTGCGGTGTTGCGTAGACCGGATGGGAGCGTCATCGCGGCGCTCCGAACAAGGTATTCTAGGGAGAGCGGATCTCCTCCGACATGTTGCGTCATGACGTTGGTGAACGAGAAGGTGAGGTGGTGTAGGTCCTCCAGGGACGGTCGGGGTCCTAGGAAGGCGCCGAGCTGGCGCCCTAGCCTCCCGTAATCGAAGCCGAGGAGCTGGTCGCTCCTGGGGGCGTGGGCCTCCGGTGCGTGTAGCTGTAGCTCCTCAAGCACCTCAGCAATCGCATCGAGGCCGGTGGAGTGGAGAGGTTGGACGGCGGCGGAAGCCTGCGCCAACTCTCCCTCCATTGTGACGATGAAGTCTAGGTTCCCGAAGCGCACGTGCGTGCCCAGGACCCAGCTGATGTCGTGACTTGTCATCCGAGGCCTGGTGTGGACGTCGAGATGGGCAAAAGGCCCCTACCTGGCATGCCAACTGTCGGTGTTTTGAGTTACCACCGACGAGTAAATTTCTAGTATTGTGCGTCTGGCTCAGATGGTGTGCTTAGAGGACACGAGATTTATACTGGTTCGGGCAGAAAGTCACTACGTCCAATTCATCGTTGTTGCTCGTGTTACTAGCACTGAAAGTTTATAGTAGGGTTACAAACAGGCGAGAGAGGGAAAGGATCCTAAGTCTCTAGTAGAAGGAGTAAACGGGTGCCGAGAGCTCGATCGCTGCTCAGCCGTGTGTTCGTGTCGTGTTCTTGTGTGTTTATCTCGTGTTCTGATCTCATGCGGATCTAGCTCGATCTATCGATGGATCGATCCTTTTCATGGGGCTCCCTGCTTTCCCTTTTATAGGCCAAGGGAAAGCGCGGGTTACAGCAGAGGAAAAGGAGAAGAACGAGAGAGAGAGGAAGGCTGCCAGGACTGCCGGGTCATTCTTCTTCTTCATGCGGGTCCCGCCGATCCTATAGACGTCAATGAGGATGGCTCCACATCGCCGCCCTATTCGTCACTGACGCCATGCGCAGGCATTGTCTGCCGGTCATGGCGTCCCATTCTGTCCCGGTGGGCGTCGTGGTGAACTAACGCACCTGTCAGCGTTCGTACGAGGGTTAGACAGAACAGCACCGGCACGCCCGACACTGTTCTTGATGTAAATCCTTAGGTATGGCCCGTCATGGCCATAGGTTACATCGGGGCGTGCCGATCTCTTCCTTATTGTCAGAGTTTTGACCTAGGCCCATACGTCTGGACCTGGAGTGGTTGGCGGCGGTATGGACTCTGTCGGGCGAGACAGAGCCCGCACCCGAGGGGTCGAGCGAGGCGGAGCGCAAACCCAAGGGTCGGGCGAGGCGGAGTCCGTGGCCTCAGGGTCAGGCGAGGCGGAGCCCGCGACCTCAGGGTTAGGTGAGACGGAGCCCGCGGCCTTGGGGTCAGACGAGGCGGAGCCCGTGGCCTCAGGGTCGGACGATGCGGAGCTTGCGACCTTGGGGTCGGGCGAGGCGGAGCTCACGACCTTGGGGTCGGGAGAGACGGAGCCCTCCCCAAGAGATCGGACAAGGCGGAGCCCGCACACCTGGGGTCGGTTAGAGCTGTACTCACGCTCTTGACTGCTCGGATGAATCGATGACCATTAGCTCCTCCTCTTCGGGTACCTTAGTATTGGTCCCCGACAATATGTATGTCACAAAAACCAACTAACTCTCTCTATCTGTACACATGCAAGATGACATTTTATAGTTTTGTCTAATGAATACACGTGACCTCTGGGTTCTCAAAGGGCAAAACTACTGAGTGAAGGGTTGAAGTGTTGGTGAATTTAATTCTGTTGGGACAGATTGCAGTTGGATGATAGATGCCTTTTGAATTTTTAAGAAAGTCACTCACATAGCATGAATACATGAGAACATATCAAAACTAGGTGCTTCAGCTCTAAGAAAAAGCGAAAGGTTAGGCTAGCCAAAAACTAGTTATTAGGAAAAATGACAAGGGGATCCCCTTGCAATTTCCTCTTTTCTTTAAACAATTCCAGAATCCAAATTGATTATGTATCAAACCATCCTGAAAATTGCTAACCTTTGTTGTCTTAAGATAAATGAGGTTTGCTAGGATGTACATTTTCCAGGATAGTTGCTGTGGAAGCATTGACTTCAGCTTTGCTTCGAACAACAAAAAGAGCGCTATGAACTATTGGAAGACTATATGTGTATAATATAAACAGGAAAACTTGTAGTCCATGAACTTAGTTTCTTATAAGATTCTATGAAATGGATCCACCCAAGCTCTTTGATAGGGCAACTACTAGATTGAGATTATTTTGTACTTGCAGCAACTAGCAGCCTAATGCTAAAGTAATACCTGTGCCAGCCCCGCGTACTGTGGGTTTTCGTCAGAACATGGAGGATTCTCAATCTGACTTTGGGATCTCACAGTACCACCTTGGCCTTTTGCAATGGGGAAGTACTAAAACAAGAATAGTTAATATACTTGATCCACATATATAGATTTAGATTCTGATTGATACAGAATATTAAGGACCATGGACATTTGAAACTTGCCCACAGATCAGAGGGCATGGATGTCATGGATCATTTTCTTAAATCTTGAATATGTGATAAAGATAGCTATACGACGACGTAAAAACCATGCTTGATCATCCTGAATTCAGTATAACCTTGACACAATATGTGTTGTGGTAATGCAAATAATACATTTAGTTCTGTGTATTCGACAAATCAAACTAGTTGTACAACTAACAATGCGCTAATTTGTACATTTCCTGTTCATAGGTATACTGATCTGTGGAGGACGCAGACAATCAGTGCAGATAGGAACATGGATCAATTTTTGACGGAACTGTTTGCAGCTTGACGATGGCCTGCTCTTGTCATGATCTGCGAAGACATTGAGCTCTGCACAGTGTGTGTAAGCGCAGTTGCAACCAGGACAGTATGGTATTGCATAAAAGATTTCATTGTGGCTTACTGTATGTTAACAGCCAGGTAGCCAACTGGTAGGCAATCAAATATGCAAGTTCGTCATTTGAAATATGTTGTTGTTTCTCCGTACTTGCTCGCAGTACTTCACTACATTGTTCTTCACATCTTATAGCACAGAAGTACGGAAGCAGACAATATCATTATTAGGGCATTATCACAGAATCAAATGCATGCAAAATGGTAACGCATTCGTATAAAGACAAGACTAAAGAGCTCCCGAATCAAAACCAAATTGAAAGGAGTGCAAGCACAACTGACGGTTCTGATTGCCCTGGTTCAAGTTCAACACACAGTGCCCAAACTGCCTTTGTCATTTCTAATCTAAAGGAGTAAACATCTTGCGAGAATATGCGGCTCTATCAGTTCTTTTCGAGACTAGTACAATACTACTCTATCCGTTCTAAATTATAAGTCACTTTGATTTTTTTTTTATTTTGTTATACATCTAGATATAATAATATGTCTAGATACATAGCAAAATGTATGAACCAAAAAAGTCAAAGCGAATTATAATTTAGAACGGATGGAGTAGTTCAGACTAAAATCATTAGTTCAGAGCTGATACTTTCCTGGCCGTACGTCTTGTACCAAGTTTTCTCTCTGGATGTGATGCATAAGATAGCTGCCAACTTGTTCATGCCAAAATGTCAACCTGTGTCTCGATCGATCGTATCCAATTGGTCGCTAGTTGTTACCACTAGTCTTTTTTATGGACGTGACGGGATGGCCCTGGCCTTCAACTCCACCATACCGGTGACCCCAGCAGCTGGACGTGGCGATTCGGTTCGGTGGCCTGCTGCGGAAGCCAATCCCTCTGCTCCCAGATGTGTGTCACTATTACGTCATTATAAAGTTATAGTTAAGTCCAGATACGATGGTGTTATCCTTGCTCTGACCTACAAAGATTCATGATTCCGTTTCAGCAATATTTTATCTGTCTACTTTGATACGACTTTAGTTTTGTTCTTTGTATTTTATTTGTGTTGGAATCTTGCAGCTGCCTCAAGTAATTAAGATGATATCTTAAAATAAATATATGTTTAAATACACAGCAGCTGGCTATATATATTGAATCAGTAGAACTAACCTCCCATCTTACACATGTATACCATTGATTGGCTAGTCATGAATAAGAGCAACTTCGAGAGCCTCTCTATATCCTTCCTTATCGTTAGGAATATAGATTTTGATAGAAAAATAACCTTTAATAGCTTGTTTAAATAGATCCTCAAATATTGTCATTCTCTATTCCGGATTTCTCGCTAGTCAAATATCTCTAAAGTGCACATAAGATATAGAAAAAATTATTGGAGGGTGGAAGGTATAGAGAGTGATTTTTATTTAAATAGCTCTCCAAATAATAATTTATAGAGTGAGTTCCACAAAGTCTCTTGGAGATGCTCTAAGCTTGAGCTAAATGGAACTCCTATTTGTAAAAAAGGTTTGCAACCGATCCCATAAGCACCAATTGAATTATTAAAAAAAAGTAGATTTTTTAGTAAATTACATTGGCGGTCCATAAACTATTACGCGATTCTTATCGTTAGGAATATAGATTTTGATAGAAAAATAACCTTTAATAGCTTGTTTAAATAGATCCTCAAATATTGTCATTCTCTATTCCGGATTTCTCGCTAGTCAAATATCTCTAAAGTGCACATAAGATATAGAAAAAATTATTGGAGGGTGGAAGGTATAGAGAGTGATTTTTATTTAAATAGCTCTCCAAATAATAATTTATAGAGTGAGTTCCACAAAGTCTCTTGGAGATGCTCTAAGCTTGAGCTAAATGGAACTCCTATTTGTAAAAAAGGTTTGCAACCGATCCCATAAGCACCAATTGAATTATTAAAAAAAAGTAGATTTTTTAGTAAATTACATTGGCGGTCCATAAACTATTACGCGATTCTTATCTAGGTCCCCGAACCATAAAATTGCATATCTAGGTTCCTATACTATTTAAATATACCATCTCGGTCCAAAACAACCATGTCATAGTCCATTAATTAGCTGACGTGACGCTTCAGCGTGGAACTGACATGTGGGTCCGTAGCTCATAATTCACTACAAGAAATTTTGGGATCTATGACAATTTCTAAAAAAATTATATAGGTTCATGACATAAGAGTTATGTTTTAGATTCATTGTGAAAAATACTTTTATAGTATAATTCATATGTCATAAAATTATAAGGATTTTTTTTGAAATAGATGGTCTAATATAGTAATGTTTGACTTCAAATAAAACTAATGTTATATGTAAAAAAGAAGGAAGGGAGTAGTTTAGGTCCTCTTGGAGTCCAAGCTAAGAAAGGAAATTACCGCCATTTCTCATTGAACTAATATAGCAAATATCATACATGTGAAGGAAAGTCGATAAAAATAATTTTGCATCACACGACTTTGACTCAGTAGAAAAGGATATATGAGCAACTCCAAGAGCTTATATCCTTCCTAATTGATGGGAATGGAAATATAGATTTTGGTGAAAAATATCTCCCAACGAATTCTTTAATTAGATATCCGAATATTGTCATCCTCTATTTCGGATTTACTGCTAACCAAAGATAGAGAGCGGGCTGGCTCTCTAGGGTGCACACAAGATATGGAAAAATTGTTGGACTGTGAAAAGATATAAAGAGCGATTTTTGTTCAAATAACTCTCCAACTAATAATAATTTAAAGAGTGAGTTTAAGAAAGACTTTTGGAGATGCTCAAATGTGGTTAACATTATTTCTGAAGTTAATTTTATTTTTGCAAACACAAGTTTTGTTATCTATATATTTTCTTAAAATTTGGGTTCGTCATGATAAAAACTGCAAGGGTACGGAGTAGGCGACCTACAATGAAGGCTAACCAACCATGGCAACCCGGAAAAACTTATGGCCAACTTTCGCCTGCAGTCAACTCCCGATCGACCTCTTTAGCAGCAGCACAAATTTTGGGATACGAATGACGTCCATTTATAGCCATTTCACGCCCTTGTCTCTCTTGTTAACCTCGCGGTCATTCCAAATCCGAAAGGACCACGCAATGTTCCGATACCTCGCTGCTCTGATTCTCGTCGCCGCCTTGGCGGCGTCTACGAACAAGTCCGTTGATGCCCGCGTGGTCCACCCCATCGTCGGCCCCGACCTCGAGGCCGCCGGCCCATCTCCCGCCGATGACGACGACGGCCGTCGCCTGATCGGCACCACCGGCCACGATGAACTCGTAGCGTTATGCCAACAGGTAGCACATGCATGCAGGCACGAATTTGATCTGTTGCGTAGTATAGACGAATTGCAGTGCGGTACGTAGGGGCTTGATTTCTTCCTGAATGAAGACTTACAAATGTGCATGCACACGCAACGCATGGCATGTGCGTGCAGATGCACTACAAGACGTTGTGCACCACGATGACGACGCTGCCCGGGGTGACGACGCCGGAGCAGCTGCTGGACGCGTCCCTGCGGATCACAGCGGTGAAGGCGGCGATGGCGGAGACGAAGCTGGACGAGGCGATAAAGTTGGGCGGCGCCCAGGGTAACCCTATGATGTCGTCGCTGGAGACGTGCAAGGAGAGCTACGCGTCACTGGTGGACTCCATCAATAACTCGCGGGACACGCTCAAGAACGGCGGCAGCAACGCGGACCTCATGACGGAGCTGTCCGCGGCGGCCACCTACTCCACCGACTGCGAGGACACCTTCGAGGAGCGGCCGGAGCTCCAATCGCCCATACCCGGGGCGCAGCGCCACATCAGCCGCCTCGTCAGCAACTGCCTCGACCTGGCAGCCACCATCAAGGAGCAGCCCTAGACGCCACCAGGCCGCTTGCATGCATGCATTGACGAAAACACGCAGTGCAAGCATGGTACATTACGTACATGTATGTTTATGTGTATTCTTGCTAGCGTACATTGCTCGATCTGTTGTGCATTTGCCATGGGGAGCTTCAGTGCGTTTATAACAGGCTTATGTTTATGTTTATGTTTACTATAATCACTTTCAGAATATATAGGTGTTTTCGGGACTAAGAAATGCAATTCTAGTTGTTGAAGATCTTCTAAGCATGGACAGTACAACCCACCGAGGAGTTTTTTTTATGTGTCTTTCTTAAACTCACGTTCTAAATCATCATTTAGAAAATCATTTGGAAAATCATCACTTTCTCAATCTTTTCACTCTCCAGTAGATTTTCTATATCTTATGCGCACTCTAAAGAGTTAATCACTCTTTATTTTTTACTAGCGAGAAATATATAATGAAGTATGATAATATTTGGATACATCAAATTAAAGAAGTTATCGGAGGACTCCAAAGAAAGATGCATTTTTCTGAACTAACATTAGATTTATTTTGTAGGTTATTCTACCCATTATTGGCAAACACATAAGGTATGCCTTCGTTCCGGTCATACCTGCGAACAATGCCAAACTCATTAATCACTACCGGATTCAGCTTCTTTGCCGAGTGCCTCAGGCACTCGGCAAAGGCCGATATACATTCGGCAAAGGCCGATATACACTCGGCAAAGAGCGCTCGGTAAACAGTTTATTGGCAAAGACCTCTTTGCCGAGTGCACTTTATCGGGCACTCGGCAAAGCCTTTGTCGAGTGCTAATCTGACACTCGGCAAAGAAAAGTCGCCGTGACGGCGAGCGCCACCGTGACGGCGGCTTTGCCGAGTGTCAAGGTCAAGCACTTGGCAAAGGTCGTCGCTTTGCCGAGCGCCGTTGACTCAGGCACTCGGCAAAGGTGGCCACTGTGTCGAGTGCCACCGGCAAGACACTCGGCAAAGGTAGCCTATTTGCCGAGTGTCCTGTCAAGACACTTGGCAAACAGGAGACCTTTGCCGAGTGCCTGGCCCATGGCACTCGGCAAATCTGTGATGTTTGCCGAGTGCAATGGCCTTTGCACTCGGCAAAGCATGTTCTCAGGTAGTCACTTTGCCGAGTGTCGTGGCCATTGCACTCGGCAAAGTGACTGAAAACAACCTTTTTATTTGTTTTTTACATCCCATCCAGACAAACAGAAGATATATATAACAAACATCACCAACATCACATATATATCATCAGCAGCACATATATATCACCAACACCACATATATATCACAAACGTCACATATATATCACAAACGTCACATGTCTCACAATATATCACAAATAAGTTCACAAGTAATCCAAGTGCTCCATCATCTACAACCACAATTACAAATAGAAGTTCCATTAACAACCACAAGAATCTTAACCAGATGACCAATGAGACTAATTTGGTGAAGGATTCGCTGAAGCATGAGGATCGTTCGATGCCGCCGATTGATTCTGCACAAAGGAGAAGAGATTGCATTCGCATGTACCCCCTCCTTAGGATCTTAGCTATCATTCTATGACCGTGCGTTTGGTCTTCTCGCAAGTCCAACCTTCCTTGAACCCCCACACGTAGCGGGGATTCGGTCGAGAGTTAGCTTGTTTTTGTGACTGTTGCCCCGTCCGCAGTTTCCGCAACCAGAGGGGTCACTTGTGACGCGCTCGGTTAGCTCGCTAATGGGCACGTTTGAACGGAATCCGGTTCCGTCGCTTGTGATGGGGTCGGCAAAGCCCTCGCGTGGCATTGCGTTGCTCCTTAACCCGCCTTCCAACAGATTCCCCCTCAATGGGGATTGTGTGAGACAAGATAAATATATACCATACATGAATAAAACTTTCATACTCTACTAGGTTTGACCATAAGCATGAACATACAAACTAAAATATTTATACTCACAGGAGTAGAATAGTGAGGAGGTGGAGGTGGAGCAAATAGCGAAGGTGACGGAACTACACCCGTAGCGGCGCCAAGACTTTGCATGTACTAAAGAATCTTCGCCATCCTCCGCTGCTCGGCCTCCCGCTCGGCCTACACCCTCTCCATCTTCGCCTGCATCTGCTCCCGTATCCTCCTCTCTTGTTCCAGCTGGGCCTACAATATATTCACCCCAATGTTACAATAATGCAAAGGAAAGGTATAAAAAACCAATGAACTACGAATAAACCAGGAATAACCTCAAGTGCCTCCACCCGGTGGTGTGAAGTGTCCTGTTGAGGTCGTATGGCCGGGCCCGTACTCGTGCTGCTTGCTCGAATCTAGGAGAGACTGGGAGTAGTGGCCGAGTCGATTGCGTCGTCGCCAATCCAGTACCGCCCATGCTTCTTGCCTCCTCCCACCCTCATGACGACTTCTCCATCAAGGTCCTCGGTGCTCGGATCGTACTCTGGCCCATGGACCTCCCTTGCCATCGATGTGTACTCACTGAGGCAGTTGTGGACAGTCGCATTGCTGTACGCCTCGGGCCCATCCTCCGGGTTGTAGTCGACGTCGGACGTCGCCTTGCCCTTGTGGGCCATAGCAAATGCCTTGAAGATGGAGCAAGGCTGGCCACCATGTGACGCCGACTGCGATAAAAATAGCAAGATGATTAGAAATCATGCAGAATTGAGCGTTAGAATAAATAAATGAATTCGCGTACCTATGTTTCTGCGTATCCACTGAGGCTACGGCTACCTTGATGGTGTGCTACACCTGGCATCATCAAACGCCGCTCCCGGCACAAGTTGTGCGTCTCCTCCCACTCATGTGAGCACCACTTGTCCACCATCTGTACCCAGCACTGGGGATGCACGGCGCACCAATAAGGAATCATCTATAGGCCATCAAGTACATGACATATCAGAAGATGAAATTAAGCCTACTTAATCTCAAAAGGAATCAGTATTAATGTTCTGTATTTACCTGTAGGTACTGGTCCCGGGTCAGCGTCATGGTTCTTGCATCCCTTTTGGTGACCTTCATTCCAAGAACGGTCCCGTGGTAAGTTACGACGGCCTGGATGCGCGCCTCGTAATGCATGTCCATGATGAGTTTTTTGCAGCATTTGGTAGCCACCGCATCCGCCCTAGCCTCATGTCAGTCCTGGCATCTAAAGAAATCATGCATGCAAACACAATGTATCCATTCATTATTTCAAGAATGTCCAATGAATGCGATGTATTGAGCAATGTAGTGCGAGAAAGACTTACCCATAGCTCTTGCTTCACCCGCTCTGCCTTGTTGTTGAATACCCTACGGGCCCGATCTGCAGCATCGGGGGCGGCGGCGTAGTGGTCAAACAAGTAGGCCGGCCCCGTCACTCCGGCGTACTCAAGTAGGCCAGGGAAGTGCTCCTTGCATAGAAGACCGAGGATGCCATTGACTTGGCATGTGTGAGTACCTCCACTCGCCACAATCGTCTAGTTCCTACCCAAGTGATTATGAAAAATTATTAGTTTCTATTTTGATTTTCAACATATCATATAAAGTAGTGATAACATCTAAAGTTACTTACTTTTCCCCCTCGGGTCGAATCAGCGGGCGTCTCTCACGAGGTATCGGTCGCTAAGGGAGGCTTGCGGGACCTCGCAAGTAGACGCACGACGAACTAGAGGAAGCAGAACCCCCTACTGTCGCCTCCTCCTTGTCGTCCTCCTACGCATCCTCCTGCGCCTCCTCGGCATCCTCCTAGGGCACCTGCTCCTCCTCCTCCTCCTCACGCGATGGGGCGGCAGGCGACGGCTCCCTCCTATGGCTGCTCCTCCTCCTACTCTCCTCCGGTGCAGCGGTCCTTGTCCTTCGGTACAAGGACGCTAGCTTCCTCATCCCACCGCCCACCATCTTTGTTCAATCACCTGCAATTAAAAAGAGTAAACCAATAAGCACAGATAAACAAGAAGTACTTAGAAAGAGATGCAAAATAAACAAAACATAATTACAAAATAACATAGTATTACATGTATTATAAATAATCTTCATGATCGGGATTAGCTAGATCATAAGTCTCATCATCACTATCAATCATGTCGAAATAATCAACACTATCCAAATGAGCAATGTTGCCATTGTCATTGTCTAAATGTAATCGCTCAAGCATTTGTAAGTCCTTCACATTTTGCACCTCATCTCTAGCGTCCTCTTCAATAACCGTTTCATTGTCTACTTCCATTCCGATCGCTTCGGTTAAGTCTATCTCAAACCTCCCTTCTAGTCCCTCTTCTTGAAAGAACTCTCCGTCATATGTGTTTGGGTCTAAGTTGTAATCTTCATCGTTTGGGACAGGCACTTTACCGTGTGGCGATACCCTATGCACAATATCCCAACCCTTAAGATGCCTTTTGGTTTGACACACATATGGGAGATAATAAACTTGTGTGGCATGTTGGGCCACAATATAGACATCGTCTCCTGGTAAGACAGAATCCTGTCGAATTTCGACTAGCCTAAGATTAGAATATGTCCGTCTCGTTACTTCAGGATCAAACCAATGGCATTTGAATATGACGGAATTAAAAGGTTTGGAACCATAAAACTTGAGTTCGTATATTTCTTCAATTCTTTCATAATACTCGACCTCATCAACGTCGGGCATAAAAACTCCGGAACTTGTGGTTCTTCGATTGAGCCAACTCTGCTCGTAGCTTGTTGTGCGAAAGCGATATCCATTCACGTCATAACCGGAAAATGACCTGACCCTATAGGCAAAGCCATTGGCAACCTGCCTCAACTCGACACGCATAGACGCATCCCTTTGGCCCTGCAAGCTCAAGCAGGATACATCGTTATATTATTCGCACGTATGAGTAACTTAGAATGTCAAACTAAGTACAAGCTAAATTGGGCGGTACCTTCCGTTTGAACCAAGAAATGAAATCAGGCATTCCATTTCTCGCACACTGTCTAAGAAGGGTATCTAGCTGCTGTGGGGTAGGATCCCTTGATTGACGCCAGAATTCATGAAGAAATTCCCTGTACCAACGAGAAACAAGGGGGTTGGATGCAGAATAGTGATGGCGTATTTAACAAGTTCGTTGAGAACTTACTGCATGTACGGCGCCACTTTGTCAAGGTTGGTCAACACGTATAGCATGATATGGCGCCACTTTCATGATTCAAGGTCTTGGGGGTCGATGCACTTGCGCTTCCGAGTTGCCCTCGGAAAATGCTGAGGTTCGATTCATTTTTACCAGCATTATAATGAGGGGGTGGATTATGCACGTTAGGGAGGTTGTCACCATAGTATGTTGTTGTGAAGTTCGCCACCTCCTCCAGAATGTATGCCTCTACAATGGAAGCCTTGATTTTGCATTTATTTCTACATTTCTTTCGAAAAACCTTTAGACATCTCTCAATTGGATAGCACCAACGGCCCTGCACGAGCCCCCCCCCCCCATTCGTGCCTCATATGGGAGGTACAAAATCAAATGCTACGTCAGATTGAAGAAGCTGGGTGGAAAGATCTTCTCCAACTTACAGAGCAACACAGGTGCCATTCTTTCCAAGTCAGCAATCACGATCTGAGATAACTCCTTGGTACAAAGCCGGCGAAAGAAATAGCTCAACTCTGCTAGCACTAGCCAGACATGCTCAAGGATATAGCCTCAAACCATCACTGGAAGAAGCCGCTCAATCCATATGTGGTAGTCATGACTCTTTATCCCTAAGACTCGCATAGTAGATAAGTTCACTCCCCTCCTCAGATTAGCTGCATACCCATCAGGGAACATTAACGTCTAGATCCATTCTAGTACTTCCCTCCTTTGGGGCTTGCTCAAGACAAAATCGGCCTTAGGCCTTCTCCATGTCTTGCCACGACTAGGAGGCTTCATATGTTGGTTTGGTCTATCGCATAATGTTGCCAGATCCACTCTAGCCTTAACGTTGTCCTTTGACTTGTCAGAAATGTCCATGATTGTTGCCCAAAGTGCCTCGGCGATATACTTTTTAGTGTGCATTACATCAATGTTGTATGGAAGGAGAAGGTCATCAAAATAGGGGAGCCGAGTCAAGCCCGACTTATGAGTCCACATATGTTGCTCACCATATCCCACAAAACCACCTTCTGGATTGACCATGAGACCATCTATCTATTCACGAACCATGGCACCAATCATTATCGGTGGTGCAGGGTCTGTCACTATGACACCTTTTGTAAAGTTCTTGATGTCTCGTCTGAATGCATGGTCAAGAGGGAGAAATTGCCGATGTTTATTGAACGATGAATACTTGCCACCCTTCTGCAACCAAATGAACCTCAGACCCTCCTTGCATACTAGGCATGGGAACTTCCCGTGAACACACCAGGCATAGAATATCCCATACGCCAGGAAGTCATGCAGGGAGTAGTGGTACCAAACATGCATTTTGAAGTTTTTCTTTGTAGCTCGGTCGTATGTCCATACCCCTTCCTCCCAAGCACGGACCAATTCATCAATCATAGGCTCCATAAACACACCCATATTATTCCTCGGGTGTCTAGGAATTATCAATGACAAGAATACGTTCTGTCGTTGAAAGCATACGTCGGGGGGGAGATTGAGGGGGATAACGAACATGGGCCAACATATGTATGGGGCAGCCATCATTCCATAAGAATTGAACCCATCTGTTGCCAGCGCAACACGTACATTACGAGCCTCTTTAGCTTTCTCATGATGAATGCCATCAAAGTGGGTCCATGCTTCACCATCAGATGCATGTACCATCCTATCAGGATTGTATCGTTTGCCATTTTTATGCCATGTCATCTGTTTCGCAGATTGCTCGGTCATGTATAGCCGTTGGATCCTCGGTATGAACGGAAGGTGTCGTAGGATTATCACGGGAATGTGAAGCTGCCTCTTCTGTCCATCACCAGAATCTACCTCCAGGAACCTAGAGGATTTACACTTTGGACAGTACTTTGCTTCCATGTATTCTTTTGTAAATAGGACGCACCCCTTCGGGCAAGTATGTATCTGCTCATATGGCATCTTAAGTGCACAAAGGAGTTTTTGTGACTCGTGCATGCTCTTTGGCAGAAGGTGACCCTCCAGAAGCAGGCTGCCAATAACTGTCAACATACCATCGAAGGCATCTCAACTCAGGCTATACTAGGACTTTAACACCATTATGCGTCCAATGGCATCTAGTTGTGAAACCTTTGTCTGGCCATGAAGAGGTTTCTGTGCCGTGGCAAACATGTCGTAGAACGCCTTTGCGATTGCCTCTAGCTCCTCCTCCGTACGTCCTTCAACGAACTGTGCCTCGTGATAGTCATTTAACATGTCTGCTACCCCAGCATCAGCATCATAATCCTTGACGCATGGTCTCACCACCTCTTCTCTCATACGATTAGCTTCACCATGGTAGACCCACCGAGTATAGTCTACCGTAAATCCATTCTTCCAAAGATGTTCCCCCATGACCTTCTTCGTTTGTCTTTTCTTGTTTGCACATTTGCTGTAGGGACAACAAATTTTACTCACTCCTTTAGCAGCCGCGCCAAAGGCCTGTTCCAAGAAAGCATTGGTCTTGTCGATTCATTTATTGGTGACCTAATCCTGACTTGCGCGACCCGTGTACATCCACTCACGATCCTCCATCCTCTAACATTTATAGCGGCGAGTAATATAAACATTAATTGCATCTACACGACATTTCTACTATCTAATAGGTGAGGATAGGTCCTAATCCCAAGCGAGGATCCATAGATGAGGTTAGTTTCCATGCTCTACTCCTATCCGAGACAGAATTTTGGCAGCATCTCCCCGCTGTTCTCCAAATACAAGTCCTGACATGGAGAGTGTGTATTCGGAGAACAACAGGGAGATGATGCCAAAACTCTGTCTTGGATCGGAGCAGACCATGGAAACTAACCTCACCTACGCATCTGCGGGCTGTCCAAAAAACGTGGATAATTCGAAACAGATACGGTTTTAGATATGGAAATATCTGCATATTTCCAACCGTATCTCTTTCGAACGGGAGACGCCTAACTGGGTTACGTGATCTACAACCATGATACAGAAAGCGGGGTTATACCTAGGGTGGCGGTGGAGTCAGGCTAACGGGGCCATGGCGGGTCGGTGCAGTGATGAGGCGACGCGGTGCAGGCAGACCTGCAGCGGCGAGGAAGGCGATCGGGGTCACCGAGGTACTCCGGCTCCGCTCCGACGGGCTCTTCTCTGCAAAAAAAAGAAACATAAAACTGTCAATATAAAATTTCGGCAGCACCTCCCCTGCACGGTGAGGTTTCCAAAACCTACAAGAAAACCAACGGCACGATGGCCGACATGCACATATATATGAACGGCACGATGGCCGACATGCACAAGATTATATCCAACCACATATATATAACAATGTCACAACCACTCCTATAACTCCTACGACTACCACCACTACTACTACCGCAACTACTAGTAATACTACGACGACGATGACGGTAGGGCATACCTAGTGGGCGCCGTAGGGCGGTGGTGGTGAAGGGGCTAGGGCGCCGGTGGACAAGACGACAGCTGGAAAAGCGCCGGGGACGTGGCAACGGCGGCCGGGGTGCCTCCTCCTCCTTCCTCCTTCCTCCTTCTTCCTCCTCCTCCTTCTCTTCCTCCTCTCCTCCTCTCCTCCTCCTCCTCTCTTTCTCCTCCTCCTCCGGCGGCGCGGCGCGGGGGGTGACACGGGCGTGGGCGCGGGGGCGGAGCTGGCGCAGGCGGCACGGGCGGGGGCGGCGACGGAGCTGGCGCGGGGGGCGGCGGCAGCGCTGGCGCGGTCAGCGTGCGTGTGTGCGTGCGTGCGGTGTGTGTGGGCCGGCTGGGCCACCGGGGTTAAATCCCCCCTTTGTCGAGTGCCCCCGATCGGACACTTGGCAAAGTATTTTTTTAATTCTCTGCCGAGTGCACCTGGCCTGACACTCGGCAAAGAGGGTTTTTAAAAAAAATTATTTGTCGAGTGCCCACGATCTGGCACTCGGCAAAGTATTTTTTTTATTTTTTTTAAATTCTTTGCCGAGTGCCACCCGGCCTGGCACTCGACAAAGAGGGGTATTTTTTTAAAAAAAAATTTAAACTCTTTGTCGAGTGCCAGCCGTCCTGGCACTCGGCAAAGAGGCTCCTTTGTCAAGCGCCAAACTCAGACACTCGACAAACCGTACGTGACAACTTGCGCGAAACCTTCTCAATTTTTTATCACAGCCTCCACATATGATATCATGATATCTTGACAAGTTTCATGATTTTCGGACTTCGTTTGTTTTTTATAGAATTTAAAAACAACTCGACCGCAATTTCGTGGTCATGTTTCGTGAACAAGATGTTCGAAATTGATGGTTTATTTCTGGATACGGCCTCACATTATACTAAATAACATGAATATCATTTTTCATTCATTTTTTTCCATTATTCGAATGACTAGCAGTTATAATTTGAATTATCCAAGAAAATTCAATTAAATGAAATAAATTAAAGAAATATAGAAAAAGTCCAAGAAATGTGCCACATTGAAATATGGAGTACCAGGTATTGTATGAGGACTACAGAAAAAGTTTGGAGGTCAAAAGTAAAAAAAATATGGTTTGCCGAGTGTAAAAAAAATGACACTGTCAGAAGAAGACACTCGGCAAAGGGTTAACGGCGGCTACCGACCGTTAGCGGCGGCGGCCCTTTGCCGAGTGTTCTGGTTTGCCGAGTGCCCGACACTCGGCAAACCTGGTCTTTGCCGAGTGTTATTGTTTGCCGAGTGCTCGGCACTCGGCAAACCACTTCTTTGTCAAGTGCTAGTTGTTTGCCGTGTGCTTTCTCTCTGGCACTCGACAAATAGCCTCTTTTCCGAGCGTCCGATAAAAAGTACTCGGTAAAGTCTGGGACGCTCGGCAAAAAAAAGCCGTCTTCGGTACTGAATTCGTAGAAAATTGGGTTATGAATTCCTTGTACGAGCAATGCTGCAGAATCAAGATCAAATGAATTTTGCTGCCATCAGTCACCACTCTCCATCCTGTTTGCCTATGTTACAAATACGGTTAATTAATGGTAGATTGGTGATTGATCTCTAAAAAGATAGATTAGTGATTAATGCAAAATTTTATTAGCAAAGGTTGCTAATGACAGATACACACATTGGAAACCATCATCTGAGTATAAATATCTAAGAGCATCTCCTACAGACTCTTTAGAAAGGAAAAAAAAAACTAAACCTCCACAGTTAGAGATGCGGAGCCACTGCAACGCGTTCATGTTCCTCCAGACTTGCCCCAGCCGGTCAGCCGGCAGCCTGTGCAGACGGCGAGTGGAAGCGCCGAGCTGCGCAGATGTGGCGAGCCTCCTGAGCGCCCCCGTCTGTACCGTGAGTTCCAGCGACCGCAACTGCCACAGGCTCTCTATAGCTCGTCGAAATTGGCGCTGCCGACCGTGTACCAGTCAGGATAGCTGGAATACATGTGCAACACTCGCAGCTGCATGAGACAGGATATCAGTCCGCCGGGAACGACTCGTAAGAGCGCACTACTAAAGATATCATTTACAGGAGCGACTCAAGATCACTTGTAGAGACGGTTTGGTCAGCCGTTCCTACCAAACTATCTCTACAAATCATGTATTTATAGGGACGGTTTTCTGACCGCCCCTACAAATTGATTTGTAGGGACGACTGGTGTTATCAACTGCCCCTACAAATCGATTTGTAGAGACAGTTGTAGTACCAGCCACCCCTATAATATCTATTTGTAGGGGCGGTTCAGTGTAGAACCGTCCCTATAGTATATTTTTTGTCAAAAAAATTTAAATTTACAATTCAAATTCGACCAGAACCGCCCCGTTTGTTTCCGCGTATTCCCACGTTCGTGTTGCGAGTGAGCGATTAACGTTTCGAACCGCGTTCGCTCAACGTCCCACCGAACGTCACGCGACCAACGTTCCGAACCGCGTTCGCTCAAGAGTATTATATAAACTACAAGCACAAGAGTCTTATATAAACTACAATTACAAGTCAAATTCACAAGAATATATACAATCCATCATTAAATAGACATAATTCACAAGGTAAAACCAATGTCAAATTCCATACACATTGTTATCAACGGCTTAGAGCAAGCCTTTCGGTCTCACGAAGGTGTTGGTACTGAGGATTTCTACCTAAGTCAGACTCTCGGTCATAGTAGGTGCCTTTGACGTGTACAATCTGGTCCAATATGAAGTTGCAAAGATCACCGACGAGCTCTAAGAGTTGGTCATCCTTGTATGGATCTTTTTTCATTTCTTTCTCTTCTTTCCACTATAAGAGAACAAATTTTGGTTTAGTATTTCATACCATGTATGAAGTTTTTATACTACGGGTGAAGAGGTTCAAACTTACCCTTAAGGGGTGTCTCCTGTAGACACCGGTGTTACTTATCATAGAACATATATAGTATCCACAATGTATACTCCCAGGCTTCTGCTTGGGACGCTGTGTGTTTTGCATATGAAAATATTAAGTAATGCTTTTGACAGCCATGTAATGGAGTACTGAAGAAATAAGTTACGCTTACCGCATATAGTGTTTTTATAGCCAACTTTTCCTTCCTTGCTGGATCATGCCTTCCATGATGTTTAGTGACATAGAACCTAAATGCCCTGTTCGAATTATTTTAGTAAATATAACTTGTTAGTATTCAAAAGTGAATATTACAAGTATGTATATAAACATATAAGCTAATGAGGATTGTCGATATGTATACGCCTTGAGAATCGATATGAAGTCTTTGTATGTCACCGGGTCCCTATCTATTGAATCAAAGACCCATGTCATGCTTCTCCCGACATCGACGCCTATACAAATTCAGTGGTTGCTGCATGGATTTAATCATAGAACTAGATAAGCTCTTTTGCATCGAATAAAGCTTTAAGTATAGAGTTGAACTTACTCGAAGTTGTATGGTAGCCATATAGTAAAGTACTGTTAGAGAATTTTGAAAGTCAGGGCAATGTATGCCGCAACCTTAAGGGACTCTTCCCTTAGTTTCGCCGTATGGATGTGCTCTTTCTTCCGAAGAGTCTTTCCAGCAGCTAGCTCTTTGGCATCCAGTTTCCACTGTTTAGGGTAATTAAAATTTGTTTGTGCTATAGCTTGAGGGTCTATATACCTGGCTTTCACACTTGGCATTTGTTTGACAATGTGCACTTGAATTCTATAAATCACGGCGTGGGTTAGTTACAACAAAATTCAAAGATTATATTCATATCATATCGGGAGGACAAGGACTTACATGCACCACGTGCGAATTAGATTCATCTCCATTGCTCCGAGGTGAAAAGCATGTCTGCATGTCACTGAAGTCAAAGACAATTTTCCTGGTTGGGCTTCCCAATGTGCCGGTGGGGAAGCATGCTCGTACGAGGTCTATGCTCGTTGGGAGAACACGCAAGTACCAATCATGAAACCTTCTCATTTCAAGTGGTAGGCGCTGGATGTCTCGGTTTGGTAGGAAGGGCTTGCCTCTTTCATATGTTTTCGGGCAATCCTTTGACCATTTGATGGCATCAACATTTGGATACTGCTTTGCTGTTTGGTGGAGTTTGCTAGTGACGGCCTCCTCAGAACCCCGTGATGTAACTTTTTTAACTTGGTTCTCAAGCTTGAACTGGTCATGGGAATACAACTTATGCACCGACGAGACATCTTTCATCAGAACATAAACTGGTGTTATGGTGATTGGATGCTTCTTTCAAAGTTCCCATTCAGGCACGTCCTCATCTTCTTGTGTATCACCTTCTTCAGGAGACACTCGTTGTTCATGTATCGGCTGTGCTTGTTGAGAAGATTGTAGCATCTCATCATGCACTTGCTCGGTACGAGCTGGAGAAGGTTGTGGCTTATCAGGCACATGCTCACTAGGAGGCGGGGAAGAATATGGCATCTTAGGAATGTGGTGGTCACGAGACGGTGAAAATATCTCCACGACCTCAACAACTCGCTCCAAATTTGGGCTTCACAGTATGCACCTCGACCCTAGTGTAGTCCGGCGGTATCTTATTATTGTGGTGTAAGCCATCGGAAGGATATGCCACACCTGTTGCCACCTCCATCACAACGTTCTACCGGCCGCTGAGAAACACCAAGGTGCAACTAGTTGGTTCCCGTATGCGATCGACAGGGGTTGTGGCTGCAGTGGAACCTTGGCTGCTAGGAACTTTTGGAGGGCTGCCAACTAATGCCAATTCTCCCGGTGGAGTCATTAATGTCCGTGGCTCCGTAGACAGTCCTTGCTCCTCCAACGCCTTCGTAACTAGAGCCTTTACTTAGAGCTCAAGATTAGTCTCCCCGTCTCTGCCATGTTTCTTGTACATGTGCCTGTCCTCTTCGAATCCGTGTTTCCAGGTCATCCTTTTCCCTAGCCCCCTAGTACGGCCTGTGTGCTCCTTGTTTCTCAAGCCAAGGCTAAGCTCATCCCTCTCTCTGGAAGGATTGAATGAGCCATTCTCCTTGTCTTCAGCATATTTCAGTATCCTTGATACTGCCTCTTGGGTCTCCGGCTTATCAAACTTAAGATTACTACCGGATGATTCTGTACTCCTCGCATATATCCAATTCCTTGAGCGTACCTTCAAATTCATCACATCGATATTCTCAGCAGCTGCGTTCTCTTCGTCTATCTTCCTAAACTGCTCTTCCTTGGCATAGTAGCCACTGGGGCCTAGATGATGGTGGTATTTGTTCCTCTTCGCTAGCTCAGTGTAACGGGCACTGAGCTCCAATGCCTCTGGTGAAGTCTTCTGAGCCACGAGCTCCTTCCATTGACTAGGAGTTATTTTGCCGAACTCGTTGAAGGGAGTTAACCCCTTTTGGATATACTTCTTGTTGAGCTCCGACCTCCAATGTCAGAATGACTCTCCCATCATCCTAAAAGCATTCTTTTTTACCAGTTCGTGCTTACCCTCCAGAAATCTAAAATTAAGCTTCAGCTGCCTATCCCATAGTTCATCCTTTTTCTTCTCTGGTACCTCTTTCTAGTTAAGGATTGTTGGGTTCAATTTATCTTTAACTACGGCCCTGATCGTATTACGGAATCGTCCTCTTAATTCCTTCGGATCAAGGATCTCCCCTGCTGGCCCGACCTCCGTTATCACATAGCATGCCTTATCTGGATATAGATTTGCTTTTTTATCCCCTCGTTTCCTCTTAGGCTCGGTAGTCATGGTTGTGTCTTGAGGTTGTGGAGCAGAGGCCTCAATGTCCGTCTCTATGGCTATTGTCTCTGCTCTCCTTTCCTCTGCTCCGTCTTGTCCAGCGAGATGTCGCGGACGTCGACATCGTCTTTTTTGAGTTTTAGGAGGGACCTGTATATATGACAGGTCAAAGTGTTAGCAGAGGTAACACAGCTAAAGCTTTAGCAAAATTTACAAGCTAAGGCTTTATTCCTACCTCCTTGTTCGGGTCAAAATCCTTGTCCAAATCTTTCTCCGTGGGCCTCCTTCTGGCTTCACGTGGGAAAGGATCCTCGAGACTTACATATTCCTCTTTTGAGTCATCATCATCCTCTTCTTCTTTGCCTTCAGTAGCCTCTCCTGCTCTTCCTTCTGCTCCCCCTTCCTCCTCATCACACTGCTCCTGAGTAAGCATCACTTCTAGATCCTTTTCTAACTCGTTATTGAACTGCTCCTGTGTAAGCTGGTCCTCTAGTGCTTGCTCCTCATAGGTTGGTTGCTCATCATGCTCGAAGCATCGGGCTGCACTGTCTGGTGTCCGCGACATTATTTCACGCTTTGTTCTAATAGATGCAAGAAAGTGTGCTTTAGGTACGTGAGAAGGTATAAAAAATTAAAAAGGTCTATAAACCAAAGTAGTCCTATAAAACAACAATATATAAAAAATGAGTAGTAGCAGTAGTAGAGGCCTCAGAAACATGTCAATCATCATTTGATCATGAACTTGGAGCATCAAGGCATCATAACAGAGAAGAGAGGAGAAGGTAATGTAGGGGCGGCTGCTAATGATGCCAAGTTCCTCACAAGTTCTTATCATCAGCTCATATTCTATATAATGTATGGACTTCGACAATTTCATCATCGGCAAAACAAAGGAGAGGAGAGGAGAGGGAAGATTTGGCAAAAAAAGCAACAGCTGCTTAACAAACATAGAGAGGAAAATGTGTAAAAAAACAGTTGCTGCTTTCCAAACATAGAGGATAGGAAAGGTGGCAAAAATAGAGAGGGGAGATTTGACAAAAAAAAAACAGTTGCTGCTTCCCAAAAAAAGCAACAGCTACCATACTGACTTTGCTCGATCACACATAAACACCATATGGCGCTGTCACAGTAAAGAGAGAAGAGAGAGAAGGTAAAGTTGCTCGTTAACTGTAAAGCAGCAGCAACTGCTGTTTGGTTCAATTGAATGAATGTTAATGGGACCGAGGGGACCAAGCAAAGCAAAGCAACGGAAGAACACAGTTCTGCACAGCCATGACTCCTTCCTGGTTGCAGGTGGTGGTTGGGATCACAGAAGAATGGAGGGCGCAAAGGATCAGCTTGAGGTGCAACAGAGAGGGAGGTGCTGTTGTTGTTGCGGTGTAGTTGAGTTCAGGGAGGAGGACATCACCAAGAAGACGGTTTGCAGCCTGTTCGTTGGGCTGTGGCTTGTCGTAAACGATCGTAAATTTTGAGCTGAAATAGTATTTTTCTCTCACACAAACCAGCTAGCGTTTCTTCACGAACCAGCCAATCGAACAGGCTGTTGATCACCATCTAGTGCGCTACTGAATCAGGCAGTAGCATCTGCTTGTACGAGACAATGAGTCCTAGCAATGTTACCCGGTAGCACTATAGAAAAGAGAAACAAGCCTTTCTGACAGGTCTTTCAAAAAATTAACATTTTTAAGAGAAGTTTGGCTTATCCACACAATCCGTATTACGCTTCCCCGAGCCACTTTTCGGATGGCTAAAAGCAATAAATTTAAAAAATTATGCACTAAAAAGTGGACACAGCAGGTTTTGAAACGGGATGTGGTAGCGTATCAGATTTTTCTTTCCAGCAATGACCAAAATCTGTGGCCTACACTTCCTTAAAGTACAAATAGTGGTATCACAGTCAATCACCTGATCAAGAAAAGAAACCAAGTTCCAACCAATAACATTTGCTGTTCTGATCTGGATATGGATGTAGACACTAGAAGTGCATGACACATATAATGATTTCAGGACCGTAGTAGTGAACAAGCTTTTCCATTTCTGCAAGAAAGGTTCTAAGTGGATCTCTGTCATCTCCACTAGAATTCCCACGACCCTATCCTAATGACTCAAGCTACTTTGGAAAGACACAGACATTAAAAGGACCAACTAATAGTGCTAAAAATGCTTGTGCCACGAGAATAGTATTGCAGCATATCACATAACACATAAATGACTATTTTGAAAAAAGTATAATGTGCAGCAGCAGAAGGAAGGGAAATCAAACAAAATAAATCATATGATAAACCTAAGCAATTTCCTGCATAAGGAAAACTGATAAAATTCATGGCAAAAACTAGTTATTAACTGAACTGAGATGCAACACATCATGGCTCAAGTTATTAACTGAACTGAGATTCAACAAAAAAATTGAAATAGTTCACACTTGTACAAATGAAAGCACAGTCAACACACAGCCATATCAAAAATGGAAATGAATGAAACTGGAAAAAAAAGACTACTAAAACTAAACCACTAATAACTATAAGCTAATGGAAACATTTCAATAAAATCTACAAGACTAACTTAAGAGATAACACAAAGACTACAATAAAAAAATAGTGGCATGATCACACACAGCCACATCCAGCTGTGTGTTTATTTGCTTGCCAAAGCAAACAGTGGCATGATCAAACACATCATTTATGAATAAATACAGTGGCTGTTAGTTTCAACAAACAAGAACCAAACTGGTGTTTTGTTAACATTATTTGTAGAAAGAATGGTAGAAAGAAGGAAAATCAAATAAAATGACCAAAAACATTAGTACAGCTTTCCAACCCTGTAAAAATAAAGGCAAGCACATATTTTGGCAGTCTGTAAACATATGACATGCTTTGGTATAACCAATGCAAGCATGCAGTCTGATTATTATGAGTGCGGCTTCCAACCAAACAAAAACAAGGTAACGGTGTAAACATCACTCTACAGCATGCAAACAAATTAAATGATGACATGATATAGCTGCTAGTGAGGAAGAAGATACTGTAGAAAGGTGAGACGACAGCCAAATAAATAATAATGGTTCGATGTGGATGGTAACAATGGACATGGGATGTTTGCTAGTGGCACTTGGACATACACAGCTAAATAATAAGAGTTGTTTTTCAACAACTCTTGAAAACATTGTTAATTGGCACAAGTGATTTACGATGTTAATTAAGCATGTAAGTTCTGAAGTCACAAATACATATTCATATTAACTAAATGGAAAGAACCCTAACAATTGTGCTGCACATGGTGAGAAAAGTTTATTGACCGCTACTTGCATTTTATCTAATATTTGTTTTCCAATGGGAGATAACACTTATACATTGCTCAACATGGTGTCTTTTCAGTCTAATGCCCACTGTCTCCGGTTTCAACTATTGTTGCTTGGAGGAGGTGGACACCACCAGTTCTCAATAGGTGTGACTAAGGATGAAGTCATTGGTTTGAAGACATATGTGTTGTCAATATTGGACTTGGCAGTGTGTGTGGATATTAAGGAGGCAGCCACTGGATCTTTTTGTAGTACGATTGTGAAATTTCAATATTGTCCTTTCTAATTCCAACAATGTGCAATGAGTTCTAAAATGCATTGATTTGACATCAACTACTACAACTATTGTGGAGTCAGGTGAGCACCAGCGCTTGAGCGGCGGCAGCCAGTAATGCGATAACGCACCGGGAGGGGAGGAATCAACAGTGCACGGAGCGAGACCGGTATCTAATTATGCCGTAATTGATTACGGCCTGACCCTAACCAAACACAAGTATCGGTTTCTATTCCCCTCCGTAAACAAGTAATGCTACATTTTTGCGAGCCAAACAATATCTTAGGTCGTTTAGCCTAGGATCCGAACGATGATTGACTACTACATGTGTCAACAAGAAAATTGTTTATGACGGTTGCCCGTTTAGACCGAGCAAATGATAATTATCATGATAGGCAAGTGATGTAGCTTCATCAAATTATAGAAAAATCCAGTAGTATGATCTCCTAATTAGGTATAAAGGATAATGCAATTTTCATGGCAAGCATCAGGATTGATACTCTTGGAAATCATAACCCCCACTACTAGAAAAAAAAATCCATTTTAGGAGGTGGGGCATTGGGAAGTCTACTTACAACAATGTGCATATTATAGTTACAGAACATTTGATTTTATTCAAGATTATTACAAAACAGTTGATTTGTTTAATGTATTTCCTGTAAAAAGAACACTGTCAATTTATTGCTACTCCAAGTCATGCGAGCAAATAAGACTAATGACTCCAATCTATCTCAGATAACACAAGGCAATGTGGTTTTCAAGAATTGGTTTGAGTACAAAAACATTATTTGCTAGGCAATCACCATCAAAAGCACACAAGTTCAGCAACTGTGTGACAAGAGAAGAAGGGGAGATGAGGTGTGGGTCAAACCCTAGCAGATCTAGAAACTACTGCAACGAAGGAGATGAGGTGCACTGACCTTCGAGACGGATGGCAATGGCGGTGGAGATGGCGACGGCGGACGAGGAGCGAGGCGGCGACAGTGGATGAGCTAGGTGGCGGCGGTGGAGGAGCGCCCGAGAGCGACCCCTGCATCGACGTCGCACGCACGAGAGAGACCAAGCGACAACGAGGTGGAGGGATGTTGAAGAGCGCGCATGGGCCGGTGAGTTTGGTGGTCGAGGTCGGAGAGGGAGCGCCAGTGGTGGGGACACCAGCTAGAGCACGCGGCCGAGCCGGCGGAGCTCAAACCCTAGCCCCGGCGGCCTGTGGAAAGGGGCGGTTGGGGAATGGTGGACGGAAGTGCAGTTACGTGAGGATGGAAGAGGTCAGAGAAGGCAGTTGTAGGCCACAGAGACGGCGGCGACGGCAATGGGGGCGGCGGAGAAAAAAATCGGCAGCCTGTCGACGTCCGAGAGGAAGAAAGCGCCCATGACATAGAACGATGGACGGAGCTCTTGCTTATATACCACAGATCATTTCTAGGGGTGGTTCCTGATCCAGCCGCCCCTACAAATCGATATGTAGGGGCGGTTCCTGAGTAAGCCACCCCTACAAATATTTTTAAATTTATTTTAATTAATAATTTTGTAATTTATATATAAAGAACACAGTGTAAATTTATATAATACTTTTTTTATTATTCTATATATGTATAAATAAATATAAATATAAACAATTTCATGATATATATATATATAATTTTATATTTTCTCCTTTACAAAAATAATATTTTAAAAATTTAAAATTTGAATTTCAAAACAACAAAGAGAATTTTAGGACACTAAATGACCACAAATAAAATTTTTGTAAACATCAAAGTTGTAGAACTCATCAAGATGTACAACTTATATTTTGGTCATATTTTCATTTGATCAAATTTGAACAGTTCAAATTTTGAATTTCAATAAATATCAACTTCAAATAAGATTTTGAAACCTTAAATGGTTTCAAATAAGAAAGTCATTAACATAAAAGTTGTTGAACTCATCACTATATACAACTTTTATTTTGGTCACTTATTCATGTGATAAAGTATTAGTAAATATTGTTCACAAATTCACATATGACTCATAGTTTCATAAACTATACGAGAGACATGTTGATTTGTGAACAATGTTTACTATCACTTTGTCAGATGAAGAAATGACCAAAATAAAAGTTGTAGATCTTGATGAGTTATACAACTTTGATATTCATCACTTTTTCAGCTGAAATTATTTAATGGTTGAAAATCTCGTTAGAACTTGCCATTTTTTTAAATTTGAAAATTTGAATTGCTCAAACTTTATCAAATGAAAAGAATGACCAAATCAACACAGTAACTTGATAGGGCATGATTTTAGAAAATTTTAGGGAAAAAATCATCATATTTGGAGTTAGTACGAGGGAGAAAGACTAGTTACCAATTTTACTCAGAGATTAAAAAAAATCACAATTGTTCATGATGATCAATGATAAACAAGTGTGATTTCTCTTTTTAATCTGTGGCTGAAACTTGTAACTAGTTTTTCTTTCTCATACTAACTCCAAATATGATGGTTTTTTTTTCCTAAAATTATCTAAAATCATGCTCTATTATTTTACTCTAGTCATCTATCTTTGTCACTAATTTTGAACAATTCAAATTTTGAATTTCAGAAAATGATAGCTTTAAACCTGATTTTCAACCACTAAATGATTTCAGTTGTAAAGGTGATGAATATAAAAGTTGTTGAATACATCATTATCTACAACTTTTATTTTGGTTATCTTTTTATTTGACAAAATTTGAATAGTTCAAATTTTAAATTTTAAAAAATGACAGCTTCAAACCTGATTTTCAATCACTAAATGATTTCAGCTGTAAAGGTGATGAATATAAAAGTCGTTGAACACATCACTATCTCCTACTTTTATTTTGGCCATTTCTTCATTTCATAAAGTGTTAAGTGATTTTATAAAGTTTTAGTAGTAATAGAGTGGATGTTGAAATAGATTCATCTGGATGTTGCAAAGGGTAGTCTCACACACATGCATAAATATAGTCTCATACACATACATAAATATATAGTCTTACACACATACATAAATATATAGTCTCACACGCATGCATAAATGAAGTCTTACAAACACACACTTACACAAATACTCCACGTTCAACAACTAGCTAGCCCATTGTAACGACTTTCCCCTTGACACCTTTTCGTTCCCATGCCAATGTCTTTGGGTTGGTTCTTTTCCACAACACTGATCTTCTTAGAAAAGCTTATGAATAGTGGCATCTCATCGTAGTTATTATAAGCTTCAACAATGTCTATGCCATCAACTCCGATAATGTGTTGTTTTCCGGAGGCAACCACGTGCTTTGTCTTCTTCTTCGAGGAAAGGTTACTTTATGGGTTAGACATATAGAAAACTTGTGCGACACATGAAGCGAGCACTCAAGGGTCATCTTGGTAGCATAGATTCTCAAGATCTAGGACTCTCAATCTGATCTTGTTCAGTTGGTGTTGTTTGATCTAGTGGCATCGAAACAGGGCCGCCGTTATATCACTTCCATAGTCTAGTTTCCCTATCTCTTTAATGATGCCAAAGTATTGGATCTTTCACTCCAATCCATCGAGATCCTCTATTCGAACGCCATTGTTTTGGTTCACATATTTAATATCCTTTACGTGGGCATAGTACGTATACTCATTGATGTCATAAGCATTCCAAGATGTCACTTGTCTCGATGGCCCCTCCGCCAACCTACTGATGGTAATAGAGTCTATGGTTTCTCTAGGCGGTATGTTTTGGTCCTTCAACCATGTAGTTAGTCGTTGCTAATGTTGTCTTATGACCCAATCATCTTAACGACCATTTCTCTCCGCCATAATGATAGCCAAGTGTTCATCAATGTACGGTTGCATCAGTTGTGTACTTTGTAAGACACTGTAATGCGCCCGACTCATCTCTTTGTAATCATGGTTGATGAACACTTTTCTACCATTGGATTCTTTGTGCTTCACATCAAACCTTTGCCACTGACTACAATCAGCTGGATGTGCAATCTTATCATCATCCACCTTGTGCTCATCATCCCACCATGTCATGAGTACAGCTTCTTTAGGGTTTAGGAAGATACGTCTCAAGCGGTCGGTCACTGGTAGGTACCACATTACCAATGCTAGAATTCTTCTCTGCTTTGCATCGTTCCCTAATGGAGTGTCCTCTGGGGACTGAGATTCTTGTACCATCTTTTTTGTACCCTTCTTATTCCTCATTTTCCCCGTGCAGGCTTTGTCCCCACCGTAAAGGTCATTGTTCTTGTACCGGCTGGCCCCACACCAGGGATATTTATCTAGTGACTTGAACGTTTCGCCACAAAAAAGTATACAGTGGTTGAGGCATGCATGGATTTTTTCAACCCCCATTGTCAATGGACTTATGACGTTCTTTGCTTGGTATATGTTGGTGGGAACTGAGTTTGGTTGTGGCAGCACCCATGACAGGAGATGCAATAGATCATTAAAACTATAGTCTGACGAGTCATACTTAGCCTTCAGGATGAGTAGCTCAAGCACAAAACGTAGCAATGTCCAATGTGTCGGACAACTCTTTTCAACACCATACACAGTCTCCTTCGATGATTTTGTCACCCTTTCCAAATTTTCTAGATCTTTTGGGCTATTTAGTAAAATCTCTGGTCCAAGGGCTCGAATCATATTCTCCAAATCATCTTCATCCCCGACATATGCTCCACCATTATTATTGGCACCACCTTCATTGTTACCATCCCAACCACCAGCATCACCACCTTGTTGATTGCCAAACTCGGAATCCATTCGTGCATCAAGCTCTGCTGAATATTGGGACATAGATTCTAGGGTTTCGTTGTCGTATTCCTCCTCATCCTCGTCGTTAACAATAACCGTTTCACCATGATGAATCCACACTGTGTAGTCCTCAACAAATCCTCGCATAATCAAATATGATCTGATGATAGTCACATCTGCCTATGCCATACGGTTCTTGCAATCTTTATAGGGATAAATAATTGTATCCTTATTCTTTGTCAATGTCGTTGCATGCTTCTTTGTGGCTTCAATAAATTTATCCACCTCTTCACGGAAACCTGCCTTAAACCTTAACGAACCATACATCCAAGAGTTCATGTATTCTATCTTTTACAACAATAACAAAACAAACATTAAAGGACTACTTATTCAGATATATATAAAAATGAATCAAATTAATAATTACTTGAGAATAATTGTATATACTTTAGATATATGAATATAAATCAAATATAATTACATGAAGCATACAAATAAACCATGGTAGAGGAAAATTAATTAATGGCCCATTTATCCATAAATAATTAAAATACATATTTGTTGATTACATTAAATAATTTCAAAGACAACAATTAGCAACAATTATATTTTACCCAATATCTTTCATACAAACCCTAGTCCAATTTTATCAAACATAAATTTACAAAAATGAAATTAATAAAAAAACCAAACCCTAGATCTAGATCTACATGCACATGAAATATCCATAAAATTAACTAATTGTTCACTAAAATCAAGAAACATGGACCAAATAAGGGTATGATCTTGTTTCCCTACCTAATTTGCCCTAGTACATTCAAAACTTAGGTCTAATTTGCTTCATAAGTAGCTCAAGCACCATAGAAGAGAGAGAAAAACAAAACTCTAATTACTCACTAACCAACCATTAAAACTTTAAAAAAAGTGGAATAGCATTTTCTTACCTTCTACAACCTCTCCACCAAAGGATTCGAGACCAAAACATTTCCCCTTAGTAGAGCAATTTTTGGAAGGTGACTAAGGCCTCCCCACCTTTTTTTTCATGGGTTGGAGTGAGTGACCCAAGGAGAAAGAAGGTACTGTAGTTTTTTTATATGTGTGTCATTTGTAGGGGCAACTGGTGATTGAGCCACCCCTACAAATAGCAGGTAATTATACGCGGGGCATTTATAGGGGCGGTTCAATCACCAGCCACCCCTACAAATAGAAACACTAGAGGCGGCTAGTGAGTGAGCCACCCCTACCAATCAAACCCATTTGTAGGGGCGGCTCTTATCATTAGCCGCCCCTGCTGTTCCATTTGTAGGGGTGGCTGGTCTCTGGGCTCCTGAGCACGCCACTGTAGGGGCGGCTCCATCACCAGCTGCCCCTACAAAAAATTTATCCTGTTGCTACAAACCGTTTTTCACGTAGTGGCGGCGTCCACGTAAGCTGCAAGAACCTCATCTCCTCGAGCTCATCTCACGAAGCCATGGTGCCGCTGTGTATGGGTGGGACAGGGGTTCGAAGATTTTCTCGATCTGCTTGAGAAGATCGTCTTCTTAAACCAAAATACCTAAGGTTGTCTAGCCACCACGGATCCAGTTTCGAGCGTCCTAACCTCCTGTGGCAACACGATGTGGTTTGTGTGTCAAATGTCTAAGGTGATGTGGGTCCTAGTGTCCCACAGAGCGCTGATGTCCACTGGAAGCCCCGTGTTTGAGAGATCAAAAAGCCCAAAACTCTATTTCAAAAAAAAGTTCAAAACTCTCAGGGCTCGGCCATGGCATGCACCGAAAGGTGCCACTTTCAGGGACGTTTGCCAGCTTGCAGTTCTCGCAATCGCAGAGGCGAAGTCAACAGGTCAGGGCATGATGGTGCCAACGGCAGAGCAGAGACTGATAGAATCTAGTACCTCTAAAAACGTAGATTAGAAGATAATCTCGACTTAATGGAGAAACTGGTTACTGTACCTCACCCTAGCGCAGTTACATCCATGGCACCGCAACGATGTGGACGCCGGTGTCATGGCAGCGTAGGCGTGGTGGAGTCCAGAGTGCGGGGGGCTACCGGCGGTGCTTCCCGTCACTTGCAACGCTGCCCACGATCGGATGGGATTCTAGGGTTCTTTGGTAGGGTTCAGTGGCGGCGTCAAACCTCGTGTCTAGCGCCCTAGCCCCCACCTCTCTCTTATAGCGATGTGTGACAGGGGCCCGCCGATCAGTGGTCAGTTGTGTGTCCCCAATCAGGACACGGTCAAGGGGTCTGACTCAGTCGTTGGACTGAGTCGGATGAGATCAATCCTAACATTCTCCCCCTTGATCTCACCTTATGACTTAAACTTAACTTACTTACTTTATCTTGTTTCCATTCCATCACAGATCAGTGCATAGAGCGTGTCTCATCATCACGGTCTGTTGCCATTAGATTAAACAGCTACAACGCACCTCTCTGTTTTGAAACAGATACTCAACTAGGTCCTTGGTATCCAGAAATAATAGGCTTTCCCATAAACCCATGTTGACTGTGTATTCTCTGAACGCATTGGGTGGTTAGCCTTTGGTAAGTGGATCCGCAAGTACTTACTCGGTACTTATGTGCTCAATGCTTTTCAAAATAATTCTGGATTTTCTCCTTTATAATATATACCTTAGTGTCAATGTGTTTGGCAGCATATTTGACTTGTTGTCTTAGGAGTTAACTTACTTTAAATAGTTATTGCTGTTGTCTACCATTGTTAAATCTAGGTACAAATTCCCTTAACCTCCTTTTGTCTATTCCTTAAGCCTTATGACAAGCTATACTATGGTATGCATCACTTATGACACCACAACTGTTTTTGGAGCTTTTCCACAATAATACTCCAACTACGAGTATTAGCAACTGTTGTGGATTTCACTACACATCTCGCCAAGACTTAACATTTGTACCCTCAACTATTTGAGGATACTTGTTCTTTCTTACTCAGCATGAGGCCTATGATACTTTGTAAAATTTCAAGACATTCTCAACTCCATTCCAGTGATCTATATGTGGACTGGACTTCTGCCAAAATATCCTAGATACGTAAACTACGTCAGGGTAAGTTCTTACTTGTACTTGTACACTCATCAAGCTTCCAACAGCTGAAGCATATGGAACTATGTTCATTTGATCGATCTCATATTGGTTCCAGGAACACTTAAAGTTTCCAAAACTATTACCCTTGACTATAGGAGCAGGCATAGGTTTACTCGCATGCATACTTTACTTCTTTAGAATCTTTTCTAAGTATACCTTTGTGATAGTCCTAATACCCCATTTTCTTCTATCTTGGTGAATTTTGATTCCTAGAACCAATGACGCTTCACTAAGATCATTCACATTAAAACTTGGGGACAAAACTTCTTCTTCAATGACAGATTAACATCACTACTAGTGAGTGGAATGTTATCTATTCACATGATGTGGAAAAAGAATTTTCCATTCTTGAACTTCGCATAAATGCTATTGTCCTTCTCATTTTTCTTAAAACCTAAACTTTCTTATTGTTTCATCAACATCAAATACTACTATCTAGAGACTTATTTTAACCCATAAATGGATTTCTACAGGCAGCATCCCATATATTCTTTTCTTCCACGACAAAATCTTTTGGGTTGTGCCATGTAATTGTTTTCTTATAAATCCCCATTGAGAAATATCATCTTTATATCCATCTGATGTAACTCTAAATCGTAATTTGCCATTAACACCATTATGATTCTAAAGGAATTCTTATATAAGACTAGAGAGAAAACTCTCATTGTAATCTTTTTATTCTCTTTGCGTAAAGCATATTGCTACAAGACGTGCTTTATATCTTTCTACATTCCCTTTGGAGTCACGTTTTGTCTTGTAGACCATTTTACAGCCTACTATTTTGGCTCCAATAGAATTTCTTCTAAATCCCAAACATCATTGGTATTCTTCAAATTCATTTCAATCTCCATAGCTTCTTGCCATTTAAACGAGTAAACGCTTCCCATAGCTTCTTCAAATGAGGTGGGATCACCCTCCATTTGAATTTCTTTACTAACATAGACTTCATAGTCATTGGAAAACTGGTTTACTAATTCTGAGACCTTCTGGGGCCTCAGCTACTGGCACTTTCATATGGGGTTGTTGTTGCTCTTCATTGTCAAGAGGCAATTGATTGTATGGGCTTCTGTATCACAAGATCCTTGTTTACATTATTCATCTTTTTCAAAGAGCCAACAACAGGTGTTGTATTAGTCATACAACATCAACAGGTATTAAGAAACTTATTGCTTCTGAGTCACTAGAGTGGACACGCAGTCCCTCTTCTCTTCAAGTCTTAGGTCTCTACATACCACTACATACCATACTCCCCTAGATCTTTCTATCTTTTCTAAAGATAGTATATCTTTAAATATCTTATTTTGGGTTCAATCTGTTAAAACCTTATATGGCGCTTTAAGCACCTCTTTAATATCTTTGATGCTGACTATGCTATCTTCCTGTCGGAACTTTAAAAGATCTAGGAATTTAGCTATTTCTCTGCTTATGGGTATTATTATTATGACCGTTGTACTCTTCTAATAGTCGCATACATCTTAATTAATTTTTATCTCACTCTCAGTGAAGAGTATCTTTCTTAATGGATCTTTATCTCACTCTTAATGAAGAGTATTTTTTCTTAAATGATCTTAATATTCTCGCCCTCGAAATATGGCATGAACTTTACTGCCATAATTTCGATAACTATTCAGAAAACCTATGAACGAGGAGACACTTATAACTTACTTTATTCACATGATTGTGTCATGTAAACAAAGTTATTTCTTGATCGGTTTAGGAGTACACTTTCCTTATTTCACTTGAAGAACTCAACGAGGTCTATCATTAGCTGTACTTTTTGTAAGTCACGCTTGCATCTTTTCTTATCCTTTTGGTTAGTATTGACCATGACGATGCATTTCTATTGTGCCACGGTCAATTTTCGGACAGCATAATAGCTACCCAAATTTCTCTCGCTATGCGGGATACAAAACATGTGAATCATCACAAGACTTCTTGCGCCATGCAGGATTGACTAGCATAAGTACTATGCCAAAACTTCTCCCCATGCAGGATAGATCTATACAAAACTTAGTCATGACGACTAAAACATTCACTTATACTTTATTTTCTAATTAAATTTTTCCGTTGGTTCCAATTTAATCAGAAAATTATTAAACTAACAAAAGCTATCCTGAACTGGCTTGACTCAAGCCTTTTCATTCACATACACCAGCATTGTAGCCTGTTGACATGCAGCTGAGTAATCTTGTCAGTTAAAAGTAAAACATACAATGTGCTTCTGCATCAATTCCACATCACCGTTGAGCAGAAAATAGAATTGATGCATTAAAACTCATAAATTAGCTTGAAATCTATATAACTACTCTTTAAAATTAAATTCTCCCGTTAGTTCGAATTTAAATTAGAAGATCATCATCTTCATCGCAGCGGAAATTTGATAATGAAATACATTTTTTTAGTTCAGGAGCATTTCTTGGTCCTTAACTACTCTCTAAAAAATTGACCACGTTGGTGTAAAATTTATCAGAGATTTAAACTTTAACCTTAAATTCATTATAATATTGCCATTATCAACGTTGGTCAGAAAAAGACAATACCATATTCTTATTTAAAATGACAATGCCATAATCTTACTTAAACAAAACTGGACTACTCCTCTAATTTAAATTTTCCCATTGGTTTCAATTTAATTAGAGGATAAACTCAATCATAGTTTACTAAATATAACTGCTCTTCGAATTAAATTATCTCGTTAGTTCGAATTTAATTAGAAGATAATAAACAGTAAACTTTGCAGCATAAACTTAAACATAATTTGGGAATTTAACCTACAGGAAAAATTCTTTTGCTAATTTTCTTGAGCCATTAATCATTTTTCAGGAAATAAACATTTACTGGAAAAAGAAAAAAACTGATTCATTCTTTACTGTATGCTAGGCCCAACAGCAAAAACCGGCCCAGCCTACTCTGCTTGCGCTCACGCTGTGCCTCCTAGGCAGTAACCTAGGCCTAGGCCGGCAAAGCTGCCCGCCCACTCGCGCCCACCTAGGCCGGCCTCCGGTCCGCTGCTTCTACGCCGTTCTATGGGGATCAACGGCTGAGCGCGCGTTTCGGATGAACAAAACCCCGCGACGGCGTCGTCACCCCGAACCCTAAGTCATTTGCTCTCTCCTTTGCCTTCTTCTCCCAGCGTAGCCGAGCGGCAGTAGTGACCGAAGGTGCCCGCGGCGGAGAAATGGCGCCGTCGCCGGCCCCCTCGCCGGCGCACGTGCTCCCCAACAGGTGAGCACGCCGTCGTCGAGCGGCCTGGCGGCGGTGCCCTAGCGCAACGTGGAGCCGTGCCCTAGCGCGATGTGGAGCCCTTCCCGGAGTACTTCGGTGAGTGAAGGCCGGCGAGGTAGGCCGCCTCCCTAGCCCTTCCTTTTCCCCTTTCTTCTTCTCTCTGTTTGAATCTTCTTTTCTCTTCTTCCCGGAGCAAGTCCGATCTAGGGTTAGGGTTTGGGTCGGGTCGGGTTAGGGTTTGGGTTCGACACGAAACCTCTGCTACTGTTTTTCTTCCCCGACTGGATCTACGCGGGTTAGGGTTTGAGTAAGAGTCGATTAGGGTTTGGTTGAACCCACTGCTACTCTTTTCTTCGGTTGTTCTTCCCCTTCTTTCTTTCTCTTACCCCACGCGCCCCACGGCGGCTCGGGGTGGCTTCCTTCCCGCACGCCGTCGAAGCGGCGGCGCGGTCTTCTTCCCGCGTGACGGTGGTCTTCATCCTTAGAGTTAGGGTTTCGGTTCTAATTCTATTTCACTTTTCTACCCCGATCTACAATCTACACAGTAGGATAACCTGGCTTTGATACCATTGATAGAATCTAGTACCTCTAAAAACGTAGATCAGGGGATAATCTCGACTTAGATGGGGAAACTGGTTCCTGTACCTCGCCAAGTTGCATCCATGGTGCCGCAACGATGTGGACGTCAGTGTCGTGGCAGCGTAGGCGTGGTGGAGTCCAGAGTGCGGGGGGCTGCCGGCGGCGCTTCCCGTCACTTGCAACGCTGCCCACGATCGGAGGGGATTCTAGGGTTCTTCGGTAGGGTCCAGCGACGGCGTCAACCTTGTGTCTAGGGCCCGGACCCCCACCTCTCTCTTATAGCGCTGTGTGACAGGGACCCGCCGACCAGTGGTCGGTTGTGTGTCCCCGATCCGGATACGGTCAAAGGGTCCGACTCAGTCGTTGGACTGGGTCGGATGAGATCAATCCTAACATAGACATATCGTCGCGGTGTCCCGCCCCAAAGCCGCCACGGATTCCATTCATCACTGCAGCCGGATCGTCATCGGCTTCATCCCCTGCTCGATCGCGACGCTGACAAAGAGCTCCACATGATCCCTCCCCGCTTCCCAGCTCCGTCATTTCCCAAGACATGGCACGGACGAAGCTGTCGCAGGACAAGACATGCTGGAAGGTCCCGGAGAACAAACTCCGTGAAAGGGCCAAAAACGAAATCAAACAAGGATCTGATAAAATCCATGCCACAGGACAGGAGAGGGGAGGCAATCCAAATTCCATAGCATCCAGGGTAGAAAACGCAAAGGAAATATGCATGAGAATGTTTTGTAGCGTCTCCTCGCTATTGCAACGAAATAACTTCTCCCAGTAGACTTCGAAAAACACACGTTGACGGACCAATCACAGGACACGTTTTGGTAAGAGCTTTGGATACACTCTATCCACTTCTTTACGTTGGAGTGAATTGAAATGAAATCCCAATTCACTTCAACACACATGGATTAGGATGTTGGAGTGAATTGAAATGAAACATAGTCCCAATCCACTTCAACGAACATGAATTGAGATACGAGTACATCCAAATAAGACGTAAAAGGACAATGTATACGATAGGTTTACAAAATGAAATTAATGTTCATTACAAGTAACTTCTCAAAAAGGATTCTCAACTTTGAGACCGTGACACACTGAACTTTCTTAGAGTACGCAAAAATTGGCACAACAGGGACCTCAACCAGCGTCGTTGACCTCTCGAAATGGAAACAAAAATAGTTGAAACTAAAGAAGTCATAATAAGTTTTGGCAGGTTCCCTTTCTTTTGCCTGGATACATGACAACGACATTTACAGTAAAGAAGGGCAAAATTGTTTCAACCTGCAGTTCAGAATCATCACCAGTTGTGGCAGTGTTTTGTTGAACTCAAATCAGCCCGTGTAATACAGAATGAAACAAATCCAAGTTTGGTACCCACAAAAATAAATCAATAATAATACAAGTGAACTGAAAATTAAAATTATCCTTTTTTTCCAAAACTATACTTGATGGGTAACTTAGAATAACCAAGGTAAGGTGAGCCTAACAAGATGAACAAGCCCCAGGGGGGAAAACCTTGTATGGTCGGCAGAAGACTTCCAGGCTAACATCCAAATGCCAACCGGTTGCTGTCTCGAGAGCAAATATGTATCTTGCAGCTTCATAAATGTCTTCCAGCAGCCAGAAAAGAGAAAATTCATATAAGTCTCAGCTCATATTCGCCAGCCATTGTGATATATCTAACCCAGGGGAGTGCCTGGTAACCACTCTTTTCAATTATCTTCAGATAACGGACCTGCACAATATACAATATAGCACACCATTCAGTGGCTGAAGATTCCAGATAAGATAGAATAGATAGAATGCTACTCCCTCCATTCCAAATTATAAGACGTTTTGGATTTTCTAGATACATAGCTTTTGCTATGAACTTAGATGTACACTATGTCTATAAAAGCCAAAACGTCTTATAATTTGGAACGGAGCAAGTAGAAAAATAGACAAATATATTCAAACAGCAACCTATTACCTGAATACCTGATACGGTGAAATATGGTATCTCAAATTTCACTCGTATCGGCGCCTTCTTTTCTGGGGCCCCTTCTTCCGCTGTTATGCTAGGAAGACTAAATTCTGCTCTGCACATGTATTCCTATAGGATGGATTGCTTCAGCACATTAGCACACATCAAAGTAGCAATGAACATGGAAAAGGAATAATTTAGAATTGGATAGTAATTACCTTGCCACCAGGGAATGATTTTACTTTCCAGACCATTGCATCTCTCTCAGGAGCATATGCAGCAGAACCCATTGAAGTTCTTATATTTGGGTTTGTGGCATCTGAAGGAACAGGCACTTCAAGTTCAACATTTGTTGCTGTGCTGTAAATGGAAAAAAGAAACCCATTCTTTAAAAAAAAAGCCCATTCCTGTCAGACAAGCAAATCTTGCTTTTGTAAATAGCACTCACCTTCTTTCCTTGAACTGACTCCTTGCCTTCACCATGAGTTCTATACGGCTTCGAGAATGTTTCTCAATCTGTGCTTCGACCCAGATAAGAGGTTTTACCTAAAGGACATCAAATAAAGACATGCATGTGAAAACGATAAAGTGAAAACATTTCATATCTTCTATAAAGCATTCCACAGTTGATCAGGAAGAGAACCTGAGTGCTAAGCCTGTATGTCATTAGATCAAAAGATCCATCAGGAGGTACGAACGATATAGTTCTATCATTCTCGAATCTAGCCAAACGTACACACCTAAAAAGAGAAGGGAGAATGGTCACGCTGAATTAGTGATGCAACAGATTTGGTGAAGAAAAGAGCAATATTTTTTGCTTACTGATGAAATTTGATATCATCAAGGTCTATCGCTTTTCCTTTAGTTGCTCTGCCTTGAGCCTCCAAAAGAACCCTATCATTCAAGCCGAGTTTGCACTCCGGCATTCCACTGTTTCAAAATATCTCACTGTTAGGGCTACAGATGTGTATATCTGAATGCGAGAAGAATATTAAAGTGTGACTGCATAAAATGAGTAGTTCAAAAACCCTAGCCGGCAGGTTCACTTTTAATATCATGAAGAAGAATACATCAAATGAAATTCAAAAAAACATTCTCATTGCGTACATCTTGTTTTTAAAGTAGGCCATGGGTCTCCAGTCCAGCTATTCTCAGTACGACAGAAACACAACCAACATCTATTAACTAATAAATACTACCTCCGTCCCTGAAAGAGTGTCATTCTAGGTTTGGACTAAATACATCTACTGACTAAATAAATCAAATGAACATCTATTTATAGAAAATATTATCAACATTTATATCTCCAAATAGATTAATTATGAAAATATATTCCATAATTTAACAATGATACTTATTACACATAATAAATATTAGTATTTTTTTGTATATATTTGGTCAACTTGATTCATTGACTCCTCAAAAAATTAGAATGACACTCTTTTGGAGACGGAGGTAGTACCACGCAAATAAGAATTAGGTGCAGTACAAACATTACGAGCATAAACTATGTGTTTTGCACCTTTCAAGTTTATCTCACTTCATGGTTTGACAAGTAAACATCTATCTGAATACTGGATATAAAAAAATCATTAAAATATTTTTTAGGGAAAAATACATGAATAAATTATTGACCTCACAACTAGTCAACTTCCTGTAGTATACTCACCCTGGTAAAGACATCTAAACCTTCGTTTTGACGTTTTATTGTTAGATAGTGATTGCTGATTGAGGTTTCAATTTCAACCTTTGTTAACTTGCTTGTGAATATATATTATTTCCAGTTATCAATACAAGTATTTACAGAAGGGAATACAATATATAGCTCCTAAGATCAATATATATATCTATTATGTATTATCTAAGATAACAGTGAAGGAGACATTTTCTGCTTAAGTAAACTTTGAAGTTAACAAAAGCAATTGCTAGCTAATGAAACATTATATCAAAATATTTACAGCGTTAATAAAATTCCATCCCTACAATATGCATAACTGGCAATCCCAGGGTATTCATTGTGTTCTCTCTGACTTATTTCAAGACTTGTACGGTTATAAACTTATACCCCATAAGCATGACAAAACTATAAACAGCTTGCAAGGAAAATAAAGATGGAGAGTCTTCAAGGAGAGGAAAATATACAAGCTTCCAAAAGAAAAGAAACAAAAATGAAGCAATTAAGTCATGTAAAATAGAAGTTCCAAGCAGGTTCCATCAAAAAGGAAAACACAAAAACCAGCAGAAGTGAAAAAGAATTACAAAATAAATACCCTGAACAAAGATTTGAGCATATAAGCTAGCAAGAAAAATAAATGGAATCAGAACTAGTAACATCCTCGAGTTTCAATTTAAAATTTTCATATCTTTCGATCACTAATCTATATCATAACAAAGAGAGGCCATAGTAATATGGTGTGCTATCCAATCCAGCATAAATCAGTAGATCTCAGGAACAAATTCGCCCATAGTAAAGCAAGCTGTTTTCTATAAAAAAAAAATTAGATCAACAATAAATTGATCGCTTGTTTGAAACAGTATTCTACAAGGGCTTAAATTATAAGTCACATTTATTTAGTTGTGTGATCACATGATAAGTTGCTTTAAGTCTTTAATAATGTTTAGCAAGATGACGTCATAAAGCTGACAATGCAAACTCACCTCAAATATGTTCGCATCTTCAGTGCCCCAACCACATCTGATCTCACAATCTGCCCATTGCTGTTAACTAGAATGTTAACACTCTCCACTACATCCAAGAAGACCTGTAGATACAAAGTGTGGTGGTTTGTCAAGTACCATCACAGAAATGATTGCCTTCATTAAAAAGAGAGATAGTAAATAGTAAATCAACATACTTCATTCTTCTTGTGCCGGATCCCCTCGCTCCTCCATGACACAGCATTTGTCACGGCCATGGGTGGACGCTGCGTGACCTCCATCCTGTATGCATCTGTCTTGATGAACTCACTCAAGATCTTCGCCTCGGTGTATTGTGGGTACCCAAAATCCATCATCTCATCAAGCAACTCATACTGTAAGCACAAAATGGGCGCTCCATCGTGTCAAGTCCCAGTAACCGCACATCAAACAGAAGTACTTGAAATTTGCTTACCACAACGACAAAGTTATCTCTGAGCGACTCCTCTTCCAGCTCCTCGAAGTAGTGCTTAAACACCTGTACCCACGCACAGGTCGCATGAACAACAAGTGGTACAATGTCATCAACGATTCACTTCAAACAGGGGGGCGAGGGCACGTACATCTACGACACGGTGGAGGAAGAGGAGGATGCTGGCCGCGTTGCAGTTCTGGCGAGCGGCTGTGAGGATGAAGACATTGTTGTGCTGGATGAACATGTACGTGACGCCGGCGTCGTCGTAGACCACAGGCGAGTGCACTTCCGAGTCGTCCTACCCATTCCACGAGAAGTCAGCACCAGGGTCGCACGGATCTCAGGGGCAGACAACAGGCAAGGTGAGAAGGCCGATCGGCCACTTACCTCCTTGTCGAGGAGCTTGGTAAAGAAGCGCTCGGCCTGGAGCGCGGAGACATCGCCGCGATAGTCGCGCCAGACGAGGACGCGGCCCTTGATGTCCAGCAGGAAGAGCGCCGACACGGCGCCCGCCATGGTGGTGGGGGGCGATCTCGTCCTCGCCGCCCACCGGATCTGGATCTGCACGCCCCCGCCTGCGCCTCTCTATCTGCGGCCAGCGGCGGCCATGCGGGTGCGGGGGCGCGGGGGACGAGTGCTCTCGGATCTCGCCTGCCGCACCGGCGCCCGACGTGCTCGCGCGGCGCGGCGCGGCGCGGTGCGGTGCTGGGTTGGATCGGAGTCGGAAACGGAAGTGGAGAGGGTGAGGAGAGGGCAGGATCCGGGTGTCTTTCTTACGTCCCACTGGACGGTGGGGCCTGGATGCTGTCCGATGTGGAGCTCCTCTTTTTGCTGGTTGACAGGTTGAAGCCTCGGAGACGGAAGGCCTTAGGTCCTACTCCTAGCGAAGCATTTCACATTTCATGAATATATATGGCCATCGGGCCAGCCCGGCACGCCCCGGCCCGCAACTTCTCGGACCGGTACGGTACGTCGTGCCTGCGGGCCGTGCCAGCACGGGCCTCGTGCCTGGCATTCAGCCCAAGCACGGGTCTACGGGCTGATTTTTGGGTCGTGCCAGCCCGGCGAGAATATCGGGCCGTGCCAGCCCGACCAGCCCGACGAGAATATCGGGTCGTGCCAGCCCATAGCCCGTAATTTTGTAAACACACCAGCAAATTCAGCTCTGACTTCAGTTTTTAAATTTAGAATCAAATTTCACAGAAAACATAAAGGATAAGATATCACAGATTCACAATCACAACTCACAATCACAAGTTCACAACTAGACTGGATTCAAAGATAACAATTAACAACTAGACCATTGACCAGTCACAAGTCACAACTCACAAGCATGAAGTATCTTAACAGATTCACAATTCATAATCACAAAATAACAATGCACAAACAAGACTTAAAAAGATAATTGAGCTGTGTGCAATGCTGTCTTATTAAAAACCTTTCTAGGTAAAACTCATCCTTATGAGAAACTCTAGAAAGAAAAAAAAAGTGCGGCACAGCTCTTATAATGATAAGTTCAAAGTTCAGATACAAATATCACTCTCAGTTTCATCTCAACTCTCATCTCTCATCTCTCCTCTCAATCTCAAGTTCTCAACTCACTCTGTCTCATCTCTCATCTCTCAACTCTCTTAGAACAGAGAATACTAAGTACCAGCAGAAGTAGATGCAGAAGCCACTGATGTACTAGCCAAAGGAGCCTCAGATGCACTCTGAATTTCTTCATCAAGATATAAATGCTCGAAGTAGCTTGTCAACTCTTGGTTGTCTGTTGAATGCTGCAGTCTTCGTTCTCCCAACTCCCAATCCTTGATGCAAGCAAACATCTCCACATGTTCTGACAACAAGCGTCGGCGCCGCTCTTCAAGTATCCTTCCTGTCAAGCTGAAGCATGATTCTGAAGATACAGTAGACACTGGAACAGACATTATATCTTTTGCATTATAGATAAAACAGGAAAGGTTAGTTTGTGGTCATGCCACCAGAGAAGCAAATCAAAGTCATTTTCATATGCAGTGATATTGTCACTGTCTAGGTAAGTTATGAGCTCACAACCAACAGATGCAGTAGATGAAGTTGGGGTAGGGGATAGACCAATAACACCAGAGGCTCCAGGGCCTCCAAATATTCTTCTCCAAGCTTGTTTTCTCTTATCAGTTTGGCCTGCAGGATGTGCAGCCCTTCTATTCTTAGCTGCACCAAACTTGTTGTCATACTTGACAAACAACTTATAAAGTTCAGTTTTAATAGAAGCATAATATAAACTATAATCAACACTAAGGTTTTCTTTTAGAATTACCAGGACATTAAACAGACCTCTCATCTTAGCTCTTGGATCAAGAATAAAAGCAAATGAATACAGCAGAGGTATATTTTCCCAGTATTTAAGAAATTTTAGATTCATCGGATACACAACAGCTATTAGATTTTGATCCTTTTCACTTTCATGCAAATGAGCAGAAATCTTAAGCAGATGATGCAAAACAAGAGGGCTAGTTGGATAGTACACACCAGAAAGAACAACAGTTGATTCATAAAATACTTCCAGGAATTCCAATACCTTTGCAGCTATATGCCAATGCCTTGGAGTTAACAATTCAGCCCCAAAATTAGCATTAATTAACACAGAAAAAACTTCCTTATATGGTAGCAGGTGTTTAAGCATAAGGTATGTAGCATTCCATCTAACATCCATATCCAAACCAAACTTTCTAGGTCTTAAACCTTGAGCATTGCAGTAGTTCTTAAACATGATAATTCTATGATTAGAAGAATTTAAGAAGTTAATAGTAGTTCTAAAATCTTCTGTGTAAGGTTTGAACCTCTTTAAACTAGATTTAACAATCAAATTTATGATATGACAAGCACAATATTGATGAACAAGGTGATAAGTTCTTTTATTAGGATCAGAAGGTGTAGGGGCTGGATTAGAACCCAAGTATCCTGCAAACAAAGGTGTCAAAGTTTCCATTGCTTTTGTATTAGAAGAAGCATTATCTAGAGTAACAGAAAATATCTTGTCAATCAAACCAAATTCCTCAATCACAGAACTAATTTTTTTAGCAATGTTCTGACCAGTATGCTTCATCTCAATCAATCTCAACCCAATTACCTTTTTTCTGTAGCTCCCAGTCAACACTCACAAAATGAGCAACTACACTAGTGTAGTCCTCCTTAGCATTACCAGACCAAATGTCAGATGTCAAACCAACAGATGAAGCACCACACAAAATATGATTTTTAAGCATATTACGACGTTCAGTGAATAACTTACTTAGGTCTCTAGTGGTGGCCTGTCGGGAGACCCTAGTAAAAATAGGGTTATGAGCACGTTGAATGTACTCCTCCCATGCATCAGTGTTATCAATACCTAAGGGAAGATCAAGCCTAGCAATCAAGCAACACAACTCATGTCTAGCTACATCAGGTTTATAGTCCCAGTTGCGCAAACCATCAGGATTAAGCGCAAGCCTAGACTGAACAACAGCACGTCGATTAGTTTTTTCCATACATGATTTCTGGTGCCTCTTCAAGTGCCCAGTTCCAGAAACAGATCTAGCAGACAAAGTAGCCTTACACATTTTGCAAATAGCTTTAGTGCAAATTCTACTACCGTTCACATCCTCATAGATCTCATCAAAGTCAGCCCAGATAGGAGATTTGCGCTTACCAACTCTGGTTACGTTACCAGAAACAGATGGAGCAGAGCTATTGGTGTTGGAGCCAGTCCCAGCCGTCGTCGCCCCTTCACCACCGCCGCCGTCCAGATCTCTCAGAGCCTGGCTGGCTCCGAGATCGACACCGAACAAGGCAGCTGCGTCGTCTCGGAGGTCGTCGTCGTCCTCGCCCTCGGGGGCCATGCCTGGTAGAACGACATCGTCATCCGCCATGGCGACAGTGACCGCTCCAACCCCGTTCCTCGACGGTGTGGGTGGCCGCCGAGCTCGCTCTACGCCACAGCTAGAAGAGGAAGCATCGGCTACCGACCTACAGATCAAGAAACACATCAGATGACAGAATCAGATCAAGAAAAAAGATGCTAGGATTAGGGTTAGGGTTAGGGTTAGGGTTAGGGTTAGGGTTTACCTGCGCAACTAGAGCCCGATGCCGGAGAAGACGATGACCCCCGCAGAGAAGACGACAGACCGTTAGCAAGGACGGCGAGCGGCGGAGGAGGGATGACACTGATAGGAACACGAACTCACATATCACCAAGAGGGGAAGGGAGAGGGGGAGAGGAAGGAGATCAGGGAGGAGAAGGGAAAGGCTGGCCGGCGGCGGAAGGCAGATCAAGGTCACCGGAGTCGATGAGGTCAGACGCCGAGGAGACGGTGGCGCGGCGAAGGCGAGGCGAAGACGAGAGCGGTGTGGGCGTTGTGCGGCGGCCGGCGGGTGAGCGGGTGGAGTCAAAATGTTGAATGGATTAGCCGATTAGGGTTGTGAGGAGAGGGGCGCCCGTCGCCCGTCGGTGTGTCCCTTATATATGAAGGGAGGGGCCGACCGACTGAGCGTGGGTCGTGGGGCGTGGGCTGATGATGGGCTGCTGCCTCGGGCCGCTGTCGGGCCTCCCTCCATTTCTCGTGCCGGGCCGTGTTGGCCCACGGGCTTGGGGGTTAGCCCAAGCACGGCCTGAGCAGCGGGTCGGGCCAGCCCCGGCCCGAGTTTCATCAGGCCGTGCCAGGTTCGTGTCGGGCTTTTTTTTCGTGCTTCGTGTCGTGCCGTCGTGCCTCGTGCTGCATGGCCAAGTATATTCAGGAATCATCAGGTAGACCTGGATCGTGCCGTGATGCTAGTTTGGTAGGGCACAAATTTTCTAGTAGAGATACAGAGCTGAAATCGTTTTAAAAAAATATTTGAAAAAAACTCATGTAGTAATTTCTGTGAGGAAAACCTAGGAGAAATTGCACCATTATAAGGAGTCACAAAATATTTGACAAAAATTGCACCGCTTATATTAATTCTTGCGAGGAAGACCTAAAAGAGAAATCGTATCTTTCGGCTCCGACTCCTCCATAAAAAACGGCTTGATTCCTTCTGACTCCTTATAAGAGATGTTCTTTAGATGACTGTTTGACATGTCTCCAGTCTCCACATCAAGAGCTGCAAAAAGTTGGAGCACCGTGTCAAAGAGACCCTTCATTTGAAAGGTGTTTTGTTTTTTCGATATTGAAAGGTGCCTTCTGAATTCTGCTAGAAATAAATTGTTTTAAGGAAAAAGTCTACGTAACCCTCCCTCCCCCAACCCTAAATATTAAGGGTGGACTACTTCACCCTCCAAACTATAAAACCGGATTTTCTACCCCTTGAACTTTCCAAAATCGGTCAAATAAACCCCCCCCCCCCAACCCCCCCCCCCCCCCCCCCCCCCCCCACACACACACACAGCGGTTTGGACAATAGTTTGCTACAGTGACGATGGTTGTCTTTTATTTATTTATTTTCGTTGAATCTTTGAAAAATTATTGTAAATCACATAAAAATCATAAATGGAAAATCCAATTTTGTTGGATTCCACATGAGTAGATCTACAAAGTGAACATATAATATGGTATTCTTTAGTACAAAGTTTTTGTTGTAGCTTTAGATCTATGATTTTCTATAATAAAATGGAATAATTCATAGCTGCAGCTACTATGGTTCAATTCTGGTGAATTTTTTATGGTGGGCTAAGTATTGTATGCTTGAATTATAGTAAAAATTCTATACTCATTGGATCATGTATAACTTAGTTATAGATAAAGCATAGATTTAACAAGCATAAACCTAAATAAAATCTATAACTAAGTTATACATGATCCAATGAGTATGAAATTTTTACTACAGTGCAAGCATACAATAATTAGCCCACCATAAAAAATTCACCACAATTGGACTATAGAAGCAGCAGTTATGAATTATTCCAATTAATTACAAAAAAATATAGATCTAAAGCTATAGCAAAAACTTTGTACTAAAAACATACCATATTATATATTCACTGTGTAGATCTACTCATGTGAAGTCCACTAAAATTGAATCTTTTTATTTTATGGTTTACTATGATTTTTCAAAGATTCAGTGGATATAAGAAAAGGACAAAACCACAGCAAAACCACAATCCAAAAATGCTTGGGGGTTATTTGACCGGTTTTGGAAAGTTCAGGGGTAGAAAATTCGGTTTTATAGTTTAGAGGGTGAAGTAGTCCACCCTAAATAGTTGGGGGTTATGTAGACTTTTTCTATTGTTTTAATAAGTCTAGAGTTTGTATGTTGGCAAACAAACCCCAGAAAGGAGGAAGAAAATTACAGTATCCTGGCACTCATGTTTTTTTTCATATATTATCGATCGCTAATTCCTTGTGGAACCATGACGAAAGAGAGCATCAAGAAAACGTCCTTTTGTTATCCATATATCATAGAAGATTCAAAGTTTTGATTTAGCGTAAGAGACCTAGCCAGCACAGAGCAACCCAAAGTCTAGCAACCGTCAATAGGATGAATGTAATATCGCTAGAAGAACATCATGAGACATCTTCTTTGATTTGGCAAGACAAATCCTTAGCTTTGTGAAACATGGTCGGTGTCACCAAACCTAGCGACTCAGAACAGGATGACATCACCATTTACTCCAATAGAGCATATCCGAAACCCAATACAAGCCTAGATCACACTTCTATTCTATTGTTTGTTTTAACTAGGTGTAGTTTCAATGTATCCTTTAGGAACTTCAACCCTACCCTCAGAATGTAAAATTTATAAATTAAACCAAAATCGTTAACTCATGCGCTAAAAATCAGAGATGCCAAGACCATGACCCATGCAATATGGCAGTGCTCTCCACTCACATCCTTTGTCCCTCCAAATAAAAATCTCCATATCTGATTAGTTCTTCCTTGATAGCCCATGCAAGAAGATCCACGGACCACTGCCATAGCTAGATAAACTAGCATTGAGGCGAGAACAAACTGCACTAGCACTTTACACCAGCCTAGGTAAACAACTCAGTTTTCCACACCAGGAGACAATCGATTATCCTGTCGATGAAAGGTGGAAGTACTTCTATTGATCACGTATGAAGTTAGGGGCAAACCAAGATACTTATATAAAAAGTTGAAGCAATTCACAAGGCAAATGCTCATATACCGCAGCGATGTCCAATTCCTTGCACTAATTGGGTAAACATTGCTCTTTTGCATATAAGGCTTCACCGAAGAGGTACAATATATCTAGAGTTAGATCAATATCAATGGCAGTTGAGTGCAATAAGATTGTTACCAAGTGACTCAAGATATCGATGACAATGACAAAAGGCATCAAAGTCAGAGGATCACCTTGGTGCAGCCACGAGGGTGTGTTAATTGTCTAGGGATTCCATTAAGGAGAATGGAATCACTTGTGTTGAAGAGAAAGCAATGACGATCCCACTAACCATATCACACCAAATAGAGCCAAACCCCAATTTCTTCATCACTTCAAGAAGAAAAAGGCCATAAAACTGGATCAAAAACTTTTGTGATATCTAGTTAAGAATGATTTGGGTTTGCTTTTGTTGATGGAGGAATCTTGTCATTTGTTGCACAAGCATGAAATTATCTTTTATTAAATGCTGTTTTATGAAAGCACTTTGATTAGGACTCACAATCAAATGTAGCAGACGAGAAAGCCTGTTTGCAAAGATCGTAGTAACAAGTTTTGCAAAACTATGTACCAAGCTGATCAACCCCAAATACTGGCAAGTATTGCCTCATCTTTCTTGGGAATTAGTGTCCTCTTTAAGTGTCAGCCAACAAGTCTTATAAAAGCGCCCAGCAAACCCACCAGGTCCAGGAGCTTTATCAGACCATAGTTGACAAATTGTCTTCCAAACTTGTTCAGAAAATGGGGCATCAAGATCAGCCAAGTCACCAAAGCCAATGCTCAGGTCGTTCGGATTAACGGTGTAGTCCTAGTCTTTACTAGTCCCCAATAGTCCAATATAGAAATCATCAATTATCTTTGCTTTATCATCATGACCAGTAACCAACATTTCCCCATCAATAAGTTTGGAGATAATCTGAAACGGTCAAAGGGGCAAGTATTAGCATCGCCTTCCTTAAGCCGATAGATCCTAGACCGACCCCTTGCTATCGTCCATTTAAGAGGAGATGGAGCCAACGAGTGCTTCCTGAGATTGTTGCCTAGCCATGTCTCCTCAGTGGACAATACACCATTATCCTAGGCAATTTCTTGAGAAAATTTTGTATTTGGCCCTAAAAATAATGCTCATTTCTTATTTGACATGGAAACTGAAAATCTTTCCTATATGTCCTGAACTCGAGTTTTTCTTTCCTATTTGACACTTCCGTCAGTTTGGGTTGTTAACGGTGTCAAGTCCTATGTGAAAAGTCCATTTTACCCCTAGAGTTTTTTACTAGTCCTGGCATTCCATAGTTAATATTGCTATCTTTTATGAAACATTGCAGTTTAAGATAAAAACATTCATAAAAGATAGCAATATTAACCATGAAATGCCAGGACTAGTAAAAAACTCTAGGGGTAAAACAGACTTTTTACATTGGACTTGACACCGTTAACCACCCAAACTGACGGAAGTGTCAAATAGGAAAGAAAAACTCGAGTTCAAGATATATAGGAAAGATTTTCAGTTTCGATGTCAAATAAGAAAGGAGCATTATTTTTAGGGCCAAATGCAAAATTTTCTCCAATTTCTTTCTAATTTGTGAAGGATCTAGTTGGCCAAACTGAGGTCCTGTTGAATCTTAATCTAGTTCATTCAAATAGGTGAGCTAATTTTTAGCCAAACTCTTGGCTAATTGTTAATTTATAGCCAAGTATAACTAGCTAACTTGGACCAATAACTCATTGCTAATATATGCACATTTTAGTTTAGGATCCAAACATGCATGGGCTAATAGTTAGATGGCTAATTTCTAGTTAGCTATTAATAATTGGCCTTAGCCCATCCACTAAACCCTAAGCTCATAAGCCTCCAAACGGAGCTTCAGAGGAAAAAAGAAAGAGAGTTTTAAACATACTGGATACGAAAGGCATCAAATGGTGTGCACCGGTCCAATCGGGGAGCACAGTAGACTGGCACCCGGGTGCGGGGTGCCCTGTGCCCCTGTCTGCCTTATCAAGATCGCCACCATTAAGAACACTGGACACTGTCGTTTACAGAGCATTCGTCCTTTCAGATCCTTTGGAAGTTGAGAAGGACGGAACGACCCAGGAACTGTGGATGCGTTGGTGAATGGTGACACAAGCTAGTTACGCATCCCTGCACTGTGCTTTATTACATTCATTCAAGGTGTACGGTACAAGAGGTGAATGAAAACACAAAACAACATAGTACAAATTACTCGTCCGCATCAATCAAGCATAGTAATTTGATGCAAGCGTCTACTTGTCCCTCTTGTAGATCTTGTGAAGGAAGGACTTTAAAACAGTCTGGACTGCCTTGCTCGGCTGGGCCTCGATGTCGGCAATCAGCTTGTTGTAACTCTCCCTCTCGTACTCATGGAAAACCTCCTGGATTTATATCAATCAGGAGAGGACGTCAGCAAAACAGAACATATACGGAAACAGAGTGTTGGGGATCAGCCACATGTAAATGCCCACATTATGGGCATTGTTTCAGTACATTTAACCAGGTCAGTGCATCATGACCATCAGATGTTGGATTTAACCGTTTCCAGACAGTAACAATGAACCGTGATGCCTACAAGGTGGACTCGAAACAATAAATCATAAGAACATGGAATGGTCAGGACAAACCTCCAGTTTAAGCTCTTTGTACAAGTCCTTCACCTTTGCAACACATGCTGGATCAGTCTTTCCATAATTTTCCTGTTTGAACATACATGAAGGGATTTTTTACTTGGTCGTTTATGTTGTGAAAAAATTGGCCAATTTTTAATAGTGCTTACAAACAGGGTTCTCTTTTGGTTCTCATCAGCACGTTCAAGAGCTTGCACAACTAGCCAGGAACATTTGTAGTCTTCAATGTCAGTTCCGATCTGTGATAAGAATAAATGCTGATGAGATGAAGTTCAAGAAAACAGGGCCTTGATTGCAATTCACCCAACAGTAACACTTTATTCTATATAGTAGAAAGAAAAGGTGCAAACACCTAACCTTGCCAATGAATTCAGGATCACCAAAACAATCTAGATAATCATCCTGTAGACAAATATCATTAATCAGAGGTAGTCCAATATAGCAAATCCATATCATTTGGCCTTCAAAGAACAAGAGCATTACCTGAACTTGAAAGTATGTTCCCATTTCGACGAGAATGTTCTTTACATCACCAAAGTTATCCAAGTTCTCACCAGCCAGCAGCAATGCACATGCAACCTTGAGTAGAGTAGAAACTTGTTACCACATTCATCAAATTAAAATGCTAACATTCAGATTTCAGATAACTGAGAGGAATATATAGAGCAATAACTCTTACAGGAAGGTAGAATGAATAATAAGCTGTCTTGTACTGAACGATCCGGCGGTGACTGTGCAAAATGAAAATCATTGAGAGAAATTAGCACAAATAAATATTATGTCCCAAATTTGAGGTGCCAAACACATAATAATAACTCATTCTGGAAACTACACAATAAATCATGCAAGGAAACAAAGCGTGTGAATTATGTTACTGATACAGTGAAATAAACTTACACTGTCAAGTTATATTTAGTTAGATCCTTTTCACCCTCGTGGGTAGTGATAAGATCCAACAATTGCCCTGAAGCTGTCTTGAACTCAACCTGAAAACATAAAAAGTGAATCAGTCATATGTACGAAGCATCCAACATACATAGCATGAATAAATTATTATGTCAGAAGATATGATTACCTCATTGAATAGGTCAATGAGATCAACATAATATGGCTTTCCTTTGAAGTGGCGTTGAAGGATTCGTGAAATATGATTGCGAAGGATAATCCCATCATTTACAGCAATGAGGCCAACCTATTGCAAAACAAAAGGTGAGCAATAGGTTTCATACTTTAGAAGCTAAAAGCCTAAAACAATCTGCAAAAGCTCAACAATACACTAGTATAAACGACCTCCCTATGAGGAAATGAAACAGAATCATGGAACATGAATAAGTTAGTTAAGAGGAGATATGACAAAAACATGGCTTAGCAGAAAACTGATGGATGGATTCTTATATAACTCGGGTTTAACACCAAACTTCTCAAGTAAGACCTTAGTACAGCCATCAAAACAAAAACCGATAGAAATAATTTGGTAAGTAAAAAGGATAGATGCTTCTGATCTAACCTGCGGCACTCTAAACCAGCAAGGCTGGCCACGCCGTGTCTGGGAGTTGTCCATAATATCGTCAAGCACAAGAAAATAAGCTTGAAGCTGCAAGATAAGAAAATAGTGATTTAAAATTCCAAATTAGCAGAAAAATCAATCTATTAACATTAAAAATGCTTGAAAACAACACCAGCAGGACGTAGTACCCATTCAATACACCAGCCAAGGGTGCAGGCAAGAAATGTCTCCTCCTTGCTCAGAACATCAACACCCTTCAATATCTTGTAGCTATCGATGACAGAGAGCCCACGGTTGCACTTTCCTCCAAGCACATTGTAATCCACCATCTACTCCAGAAGAAATAAACAAGTCAAAAAGTTATCCAAGCTAATGATACATTATTCTCTGATCTTAACCACAGAAACTAAAAGAAAGACATCATCAGAAACAATGGGGTCCATTATGTAGATTTCCAGTTTCTGTTGATTTCCTTCTCTGGAGACAGAAACTACAAATCAAAATGGAAATTAGTGGACAATCATTATAAGAACCGTCTTGTGAACTCCAGTTTTTTGACATTTTCGTGAAATCGTTACCATAACTTTCAGCATTTTGATATTTACCCCTTTACTCAGTGCATAGTCACATGTAACTCAAATAGTCAATTTTCGAAGAAGTTGCACAGCTTAATAGTGTTCAGGGAGCATTTTTTTCTAAAACAAAAATCCTGTAAGTTTACCCGAGGCCCAGATCAGTATAGAAGGTATGCTCCAATGGAAACATATTAAATACCCATTATACTTGAGTCATAAATCAGACGAGGTTTGGGATACTAAAAAGTAACTAATCACCAACCTAATTTGCTACCCAAAACATCATCTAATTGTGACCAGTCACCAGAGGTAAAAGCCACAGAGTAACTAAACTTTGGTGAGCAAATTATTAGCAAGGGAAGTTACTTTTAGTAACAGGTAACAGCAAATTTCAACCCTGTTAGGCCTTTCGCAACAAATTGATCGATTCATCGATCCTTTGGTAGCCTACACTAAACCCAAAGTAGAAAACACAGTAGTTGTTTCATGTTTCCTAAGTCCCATTTTTGTGTGACAGATACAAAGGGATTTTAAGAGATCACTCACTCTTTTAATCAGAATTCCCAGGCAGACTAGTAATTCTAACACATTTAAACTAATCTAAACAGAACCTTCTTGTTTATGTACTCCCTCCGTCTCTGAATAAATCAACTCTTAGAGTTTTCTTTTTAGGAATTTTTTCAAGTTTGTCCGAATTTATAGAAAAAGAACATCAAGATTTATGAAACTAAATTAGTATCGTGATCATTTGTTAACATAAACATTCGTGCTCTTTTCTATAAATTCGGTCTAGAAAAGTTTGACTAGTCCAACTCTAGTAATTGATTTATTCAGTGAGAGAGAGAGTACTCTGACTCTGATACTCATAACCCTCAACCGGAAGAATTCAACGGCCAGCCAGATCCTCGGAATCACCGAAAGCCCATAAAACTCTGTAGAAATCAAAAGAACTGACGAGACCGCCCGAGATCAAGAAGCCGACACCCACAGTAGAACTAAGGGGAGGGGGGAAGAGCATTACACGGTCGATCCACTGGAGCGACTCGTCGGTGAACTCGAAGGCGGGGTCCTCGAGCATCTCCTCCTTGAGCTTGCTGTATATCTCCTTAAACGCGGCCTTGGTGTCGGCGCCGCCCAAGCCGTTGGCCACCACCACCTCCGCTGTCGCCATTGCGGCCTCGGGGTCAGACCTCACCTCACAACGCGCAGGCGCGGGAGGAGGAGACGAGGAGGGAGCGGAATTCTGTGGAGCTGGGGGGTGCTTTGGCAAGAGGAGAATCGAGGCGGGCGCTGCTGTGCGTGTGCCGCTGCCGCACGGGATTGTGCTGCGGTTGCCAGCGAAGAGATTTGTGGGCACACGTTTTATTTATTTATGGACGGGAGGTGCCACGAAGACCGTGACGGCGACAACTGTTGGGTGGTGGGTTGGTGGCAGTGGCACTATGGAAAATTCAAGTTTTTCTTCACAAAAACATTGAAGAAGAACTAGAGATGTAATAGGCCCAGCTTAACTAGGGGGTGTTTGGATCTAACGGCTAAAATTTAAAAGGTGTATCGAGAGGATGTTGTATGGAGTATTCGGATACTAATAAAAAAACAAATTACATAATCCGTCAGTACTCCACGAGACGATTTTTTAAGCCTAATTAATCCGTCATTAGCACATGTTTACTGTAGCAAAGCATTGTCAAATCATGGACTAATTAGGCTCAAAAGATTCGTCTCGCAAATTAGTCGCAAACTATGTAATTAGTTTTGTAATTAGTCTTTTTTTAATACTCCATGCATGTGTCTAAACATCCGATGGGACAGCGACTAAAATTTATGAGGGGCAACCAAACACCCCCTAATTAGGGCTTCATGCTTCGTCAACGCAAGCAGATGAAATCATTGCCTCATAAAAAGTAGTATTTCACCTATACAAGAGATGTGTCGGTGTTTTCGAACCACCGATGAGTAAATTTGTATTTGTGCGTCTAATTCGAATGGTGTGCTCGGAGGACATAAGGGTTTATACTGGTTCGGACGGAATGTCCCTACGTCCAGTTCGCTGTTGCTCATGTTACCGACACTTGATTTGCAGTAGGAGTTACAAACAGGCGAGAGAGGAAGAGGACCCCAAGTCTCTGGTGGAATGAGTGAACGGGTGCTGAGAGCTCGCTTGCCGCTTAGCCATGTGCTCGTGTCGTGCTCTTGTGTCTAGATCCCCTTTTTCATGGGACGCCCTGCTTCCCCTTTTACAGGCGAAGAGAAAACGCGGGTTATAGAGGAGGAAAAGGAGAAAAACGAGAGAGAAGAAGACTTCCATGGTTGCTGGGTCCTTCTTCTCCTTCATGCGGGTCCCGCCGATCCTGTAGATGTCAACAGGGATGGCTCCATGTCGTGGCCCTGTTCATTACTGGCACCAAGGGTAGGCGTCATCTGTCGATCATGGCGTTCCACTCTGTCACGGCGGACGTCGTGGTGAATTGATGCGTCTGACAGTGTCCGTACAAGGATTAGGCAGAACAGCACCGGCACGTCCGACACTGTTCTTGATGTGAATCCCCAAGTATGGCCCGTCATGGCCACGGGTTACATCGAGGCGTGACAGTCTCTTCCCTAGCGTTAGAGTTTTGACCCAGGCCCATATGCTTGGACCTGGAGTGGTTGGCGACGGTATGGGTCCCCGTCGGATGAGACGAAACCCGCATCCTCGAGGTCGGGTGAGACTGAGCCCGAGGCCTTGGGCGAGACAGAACTCGCGGCCTCGAGGTCGGGCGAGACGGAACCCGTGTCCTTGGGGTCGGGCGAGACGGAACCCGCGTCCTTGGGTCGGACGAGACGGAGCCCACGGCCTCAAGGTCGGACGAGACGAAGCTCACGGCCTTAGGGTCGAGTGAGACCTTTTAATATGTGTCGAGTCATCTAGAAAAGTCAGCGTGGACGCTAACTTCCTTGCTTTGGGTATCCCTAATATCGATACCCGACAGTAGCCCCCGAGTCTGCAGAGGAGTAGAATACTTCTTTGGAGGCTTTTCTAGACGAGAGGACTCTGAGGGCCTTAGCCTTCTTTTTGTAGCCCACGACATGTCCCGGTAGGACGGTGATTTCCTTTTGTCACGATCGGTCTTCTTGGGGCATGTAACCGTAGGATTCGGGAGGCCGGAAAGATTTTTCTTGATTTCGGTGCCCTAGGATCCGATCGGTCCATCGTTGTACTAGGACCGCGCGTTCAGTCTCCTTGCGAGTCCAACTTTTCTCAACCCCCCGCGTGTAGCAGGGGTCCGGTCGAGGGTCAGCTCGTCTTTATGATCGTCTTCCCTCAAGCATTTTTTCGATAAAATGGAGGGGCTGAGCCGTGCCACGTTTTTTCTCGATGGACGAAACATGGTGTTCGGTGAGCTATTAACGGGCTAGTCCGAGTGGGGCCCCGGCTTCCCGTTCACGGGGGTCTGCATGGATCAGCTGGTGACCGACTCTAGACTCTTAGCAGCCAATCCATATAGTTCTTAAGTCCGTTCGGTCGGTCCCAATGGCTTGTTGCCTTTCTTTTAGGGTGGCACCGCTGATGGCGACGTTGATGGCGCGCGTCCTCCCACTATACGGGATGACGCCCAGCACATAGCTTGTCGGGACGATGCTCGCCCAGGGGCTACTCCACGATAGCGAGGTCATGCAGCGCATCAAGGAGGCCATGGGGGAGGCCGATGCTGTGTTCTCGATCCCAGGGCATCCCGTGATATGGCCAGACGTCGGCTTCATCGAGCTATCAGCGAGGTTAGTCTTTCGGAACTCTATCGCACCGCTGCTAGAGCACATGGCCGTGAGGGTGGCGAACCATGCTACGGATGAACACAGGAAGAAGAAGGACAAGGAGGAGAAGAAACGGTGGTCGAAGCAACGAGCGAAGCTACAGCGAGGGAAGCGGCATCAAGGTTCGTCAGAAGAAGAGGAAGAAGAAGAGGAGGAGGAGGAGGAGGAGGAGGAGGAGGAAGAGGATGCCACGGAGCCCTTCCTGCGGCATGCCACAGGGCAGGAGGGGGAGGACACGCCCCTGGAGCCGATAGAATCAAATCGCCCTGCTCCATCCAGACCTTCAACGGCAGCCTCGGAACCGGTGGAATCAGGCCAACTCACCTTGTCTGGGCCTTCGACAGCGGCCCCGAATCCGGTGGAATCAGACCGTCCTGCTCCGTTTGGGCCGTCTATGGTGGCCCCAAAGTTGGCAGAAATAGGTCGCCCTACTCCGTTCGAGCCCTCAGTGGCGCCTCCAGAGTCAGCGGGAGGTGGCCGTTCTGATTCATCCAAGCCCTCCTGTGGCAGAACCACCTAATCTAATGTCTCCTAGGAGTACTTGTCTTCCATTAGACACTAAGTTCCTAAGAGAGGGCACTAAGTTCCATCGAGCACACCCCAAGGGAGAACTCGAAAATCCACATTTTTCCATCAGGATCATAAATGAGATAATAAAGCTTAAAACATTCTAAAGTTATTTCTTACATCACTTTATTACAGTACCAGAATATTACCTCAATTTATTATAAAAGCAGAATATAACAATGTTATCAGAGTTACAGAGGAAGCAAGATTAATTTAATGACATGGTGGAGCATTAACATAGTGGACAGTTTCATACAAGAGATACTAGCAAATTTTACATCTTTTCTTATAAAAACCTTTAGTGAGGGTTATAAATAAACACTACGGTCGTAGCGAGAAAGGAATCCTCTCTGAGCTCACCAGGAGGTTTCCACATACAAGGGTCAGCTCTATGTATCCTTTGATCACCTGCAACAGGGAGAATAAAACCCTGAGTACTCGATTGTAATCAGCAAGACTTACCCGATAGGAGGAAAATAAAAGACTCCAAAGATATGCAAGGCTATCTGGCTTGTGAGTTATTGCATCTGCGGAAGCATTACTAAACGCGCGTCCTTATATTAAACTTCATTAGCAATCATCATTAGTTCATTAACTAACCATTCTATGTAAACACATATGCTACTTTCAAGCAGGTGGTAAGCAATCAGAACCATTTTACCATCTTTATATTCCAGTTCTTACTACAGTGCTAGACCATAGCCAAGTCGTACCGTCTCATGAAAACGGTGATTCGCGAACCAATGTATCCCAGTTGGGCACCCCAAAACATACGCCCCGTTTGTACTCTAGGCACAAACAAGACCAACCCATTCCACTCCTGTCACGGGGTCCAGGTCCCCATCCAAACTTGGACTCTAAGCCCCCACACTTAAGACCCGATCTCAGTATAGTGCTTAGACATCCACCTTTCTCCACCTCCAATCAGTCAGTCCGGAAAGAGCCAGAACCCACAACAAGAGCGTAACGAGCCTTCCTGCTCCCATAAGCAAGTATGTGCTTAGGATAATAAGTCTGTGACCTGACTATCATCCATAGCAATGGACGGTCCTCAATCGACACAGGCGGAACAAGTGCAATCCGAGCCTCGCTCGAATGCCTAACCAAGTCTAGATCTAAAGTACCATTCCACCCGGTCTCCAATTATCATTCATATATATTCCATGTGACAGTAACAATAATATATTTTCTATCTCTCGCGAGTGACAGGTAACCACTCGACTTCTACCAGATCCTATAGTATAGCAATCTACACGATCCTAACATACTAGTAGGACTCATAGGATGAGGATATATATATGCAAGTGGTTTTCATTCAACTCCTTAAAACTTAATGCACAAGCATAAGATAAAGTGTAGAATGATATGTGTTATGCACCGGGGCTTGCCTGGATAAGATATAACCAAAAGTTAGCATTCCATCATAGTAACACAATCATCAAGGCATCATCTTTTCTGCTACTTCAGTCGACTCCATGATCCATCGTTGTTCCTATTATGATATACGTGGATGCAACGCAGAGACATAAATAATCAATGAAAACTGAAACTCTTAGAAATACGATTAAGCCTCATAAGCTAACGAGATAGCTCAAATAACTAATGTGCTAGGCTATGTATCCACGTCGCCAAGTAATGGTTTGTCTCTAGAAAAATGTTTTAGTTCTAAAATCCCAAGGTGTTTCAGTATTTTATTGATTAAACATATATTTTCAAACTAGAACTCATTTAGCTACCTTAGCAAACTAATTATTATGGAGCTACAAAAATTACAGTGAGCACCTAATAATGTTAGGGATTTACTGTAAAAGTTTTAGAGTCAACACTATCACTAATTTATCACAACAATTCCTACAAGTTTATATCTTACAATATTAAGCATCTTAAATTAATTAGATAACTCCTAAAAATATTATAAAACTATGTGAATAAAATATACTAGCAGATAGATCATGATTTTAGGAATCTAACAAAATTAGTTTCATAATTTTTGGACATCTATATCATTTTATATTAATTATCAAAGTTCAGCTCAGAAATAAAAATGAAAAGCTATTTCTATTTTCCCCAAAAAAGATAACCGAATCCGGTACAACGCGGCCCGCGCGTGGATGCGGCCCATGGTGAGGAACCCGCGTGTGAGCTGACATATTAGCAAAAATGCCCCTGGATTCTGAACAAAACAACCCGTAGTCTACGTTGCTGTTCCTAGAGACAGCACCTATGCAAAAAGACCCTTGCACTCTCTCCTCTTTACAACGGCATGGTCCCTGGCCTCCCCTACGCACTTTGGCGTGGTGAGCGGTGGCACTCACAATAGCATTCTGGTGAGCCACAGTAACAACAAGGCAGTAGGGGTAGCGGGTGAGGAACGACAACTCACGAGTGACCTAACCGAGGTGTCGGCTCGGTCGGAGATGACCCGAGTGAGGCTGGTCACTTACGCGTTGCGAGGTGAATGGTGGACCGCAAAGGCATAGCTGCATCAACGGCAAGGAGGTACCACTAGAGCCGCAACTAGCATGCGCATGGCGTAGAGGGGCTCAAGGCAGAGCTATTGGTGCAGCCAATTCGACGTGGGACTAAGTGGGGAGGACTGGCCATGGCGCGGGCGGTGACGGGTCTTAACGGCGCGGTGGCAGGGCGAAGCTCCAAAATTGAGGCTTAGCTGAGCCGCAATCAAAGTGGGGTGGGACGACTGGAGAGGGGATGTGAGGGCGGAGCGGTGGGCGTAGCAAATTAATGGAAGGCGTCCTCTCGTGTCTAGGCACTATGGTGCGACGCAACGGCGGCAATAGTAGAGAGGCGAATAGGGGAGAAGCGAGCGGACAGGAGGTGGTGGGGACTTGGCCAGAGGCTCGGCATGTGCGTGCTTAGCGGGACACGATTGGCACGATGGGGGTGGCCCATGTCAAAGCGCTAGCCGACGGTCACGCGCTCGTGGCATCAAAGTGGGCCAGCGACGTAGCGCAATGCAGCGACAGGCGATGCAGTGTGATGCAGCGGGTAGGCACAAGCATGACGTGATGTGATAGCAGCAGCGGCGGCTGCGTTGCAGCATGGTAGTGCACGCGGTAGGGGCAACGCCCCTCAGCCGGGCAAGCCACAGTAACGGTGGCTCCTCGCGGTCGGGTCAGGGCGACCAGGTTGGCCAAGCATGGCATCACGTGTGCACACGCAGAGCATGCCAACACCGTGACAGCGCGCCCCTACGGCCTGGTGACCGCACCCAGCCTAGAGGGCTAGCCCGAGAACATGTTGTGCATAGATTTTAAAGCAGTGACTACCACTAAACCATTGCCTCTAAACTAAACCGACTTCACCACGATCAAACTGATACATGAGGCTGCTCAGCCGAGCTAAAACACCGTATCACCCTCTAATCCAATCTCTCTAAATAAATTGCTAAACTTAGCAATGTCCAACTGTACACAAGCTTGAATTTTTCTAAGTTTTTTGAGTTGAATTCTATTTCAAATTGCATTTCTAAGCTATTGAAAATATTACTAAGCAATATTATTTTTCAACAGCAAGTGTTTCATTGTCATCTACAAAGTTTGCACTTCCAACTTTATTTAAGTATCACACACATGTTCTATAGTATTTTTGCTTAATAAAAATTAGTTTTAAACCCTACTTGATATACATGAGCTATTGCATCAACATTGATTTAACATTTTTATTGATTATTTTAGGCTACAAGAAATTTATCAACACCTTCTATCACATGCATTATTACACAAACACGATGCTCATGACATGATTTAGTAGTTGGTTTAGAGCATAACACTGAGGGTGTTATAGCTCTACCCCCCTTAAATAAAATCTCGTCCCGAGATTTGAAACACGAATCAGAAGGAGGGAAATACGATTACACTTTGCAGATCTAAAATTACACGAAAGATCGCACTACGTCGAACAATAAACCATATAGGGATTTAGAGATACATGGTTAAGAGTAACCTAATACAACCAAGGCTTAATCCAGAAGTCTAGATAGACGAGGACAATGGAGGAACAATAAGAAAATGATTATCCAAAATATGGCGTATGCCCAACATATCCAGAAACAGGAGACTGAGAACTCAAACATTGTGAACCCTAAGACCAACTAACCAACGGTAGACTTGAACTTCTTCGACAAAAACCATATCCCTTCTTCTTCTTAGGTTACACAATCACCTCTGACTGACGAACCTAGTTCCTTGAATGACGACTGGATCTCATAGCTCTGCTTCAGATTCAAGGGGATGGGGATGAAGAAGGAGAGCAAAGGCCAAGGGCATCTTATAGTGGCGAACAAAGGTGGGGGCATCGTGCATCAGGAGTGGAGACGGTGTGGATGGGAGACACTGATGGTTTATGAGGTGAGGAAGAGGTCGGCCATGGTGCGCTCCCTACGCGAGCTTGAGTGGAGGGAGGAAAAAGGAGGGGATAGGGGTTTCCTCAACAAGGGAGGCGTGCGGGCAGCCATGTCCCCAAAAGAAGAAAATAGGATGGGGGTCCGGTATGGGGACGAGGGTGAGGATCAAGAGCTGATCAGATGCCAGGAAAAGGAGAAGCACACAGTGCACGAGTACGGTGGATGTTGCATAATGTCATGATTACGCGAGGACAGGTTGCTAGTGGACCCTGACACTGACAGCGTCCGCAGGGCACGCAATAATAGTGACCTAGCGTGCATAGTGCGGGTGAGCTAGACACTGTGCTTGGGACATGACATCCACATAGGCTTTTCCAATCACTCATTACTACCCGAGGGCTAACTTTTCCTTATTGTTTTTCTTTTCCTTCCCTTCCTTGTTCACCATATGCGCCAACCTTTTGTATGAACTAAGATCGCGACATACATGCTTCCTCCAAAACCACATTCTCTTATTTACTTTGGGGGAACACTATTTCATCAACCCGTTGTGGATTTCCTGTTCAAACACCCGAATATTTCCAAGAAGAATATTTTGTATCAAAAGCAGTACAGCGGTATAACTTGGTAAAGGTGCTTGGTCAACAACCTCGATACCAGTGCGTGCCGAGCAGCGTCATCATGTGGCAACTATTCCACAAGGTCCCTCGGTTTCGTTGCGGCACCATAAGCTATTAACCAGGCAACTATTACCAACTTACATGCAATGAAGGCAGTGGGGTCATAGACCACAGAATCAGAAGAATATTGCAAAGGAAGATTCAGACAACAAGGGTTCCTTTTGCAACAAGGGATGATGAATTCAAATCCCACAACAGATTTGATTTAAAGAGATTCAAGTGCTCTGCTGGGACATCCACAATTAGTTGATACAGTGTCCTACGTATCCCATCATGGCCGGTCTGCTCACATCTGAATGGTTGCTCTCTTGTAACCCACTTAACAAGCTAGCCCCAAAACATCCTCGCATGATGGCGTCAAGGTGAGTCAAGAGTTTTTCGTCCTTTTGTCTTAATGAATTTTTGCCGTGAACTGGTCATCATGTCCCTTGCAGCGTTGAAGGACGTGGGACTCTCATGTGGCTCGCTCCAAAAAAGATCCTCCTCCAACAAACGTGTGAAAAGGTTCTTGTATGGTTTTGGTAATTGAGTGACAACCTAGGTGGACTAATTGTGTTTATGTGAGATACACATGTGATTAGTCCATAGGTACATGTGTGTGAGCAACATATGCCATGAAGGTGAAAATGGCTTGGAGATGTTGCAAAGCTCACACATGTGATGATGAAGGAGCTCATTGCAAATAAGACATGACATTGAGTCATATGATCAAGGTGGAGAAGATCAAGACATGACTTGGCTTGATGGACCGGTTGCAAGCATGAAGGGCAAGTTGGAGGCTTTGGAGCGATGGACCGCGTGGCGGTGAAGCTTAAGCAAGACTTGGCGCCGATGGATGAAGGCAACGGTGAAAAGCAAGTGTAGTCAAGATCGATGAACCAATATGATCACGTGATGATATGAAGTGGATCATATCATTGTTGATTGTGTTGGTGCATGTGTTGCATCGATATTGGAGGAGATGGAATGCAATACGCAAGGCAAAGGTATAACCTAGGGCATTTCATTTCACCGGTCATAGGTGTGTAGAGAAGTTTATGACCGAGTTTAGGATAGATGGCCGTACTATCAAGAGGGGTAAACTTGTTTGCATATCGATCATCTAGTGCCACTCGAGTAATCTAACTTTGCATCGTCGCTAGGATTGAGTGGCGTGGCAAGTTGAGTGGCTAATCCTTTGGAAAATGATTGTGAAAATGTTAACACACATACACATGGTGGTGTACACTTGGTGGTGTTGGCACATTTATAAAGGAGATAAAGTTGGAGTTGATGTGGATCAACTCGGCGATGGAACGGAGGCGCAAGGGTTCCGAACTCCGCCGTCGTCGCGCCGCTAAAAGGTCCTTGTGTAGTTTTGGTAATTAAGTAACAACCTAGGTGGACTAATTGTGTTTATGTGAGATATACAAGTGATTAGTCCATAGGTACATGTGTGTGAGCAACATATGCCATGAAGGTGAAAATGGCATGGAGATGTTGAAAAGCTCACACATGTGATAATGAAGGAGCGCATTACAAATGAGACATGACATTGAGTCATGTGATCAAGGTGGAGAAGATCAAAACATGACTTGGCTTGATGGACCGGTTACAAGCGTAAAGGGCAAGTTGGAGGCTTTGGAGCAATGGACCGTGTGGCGGTGAAGCTTAAGCAAGACTTGGCGCCGATGGACGAAGGCAATGGTGAAAAGCAAGTGAAGTCAAGATCGATGAACCAATATGATCACATGATGATATGAAGTGAATCATATCATTGTTGATCGTGTTGGTGCATGTGTTGCATCGACATTGGAGGAGATGGAATGGAATGTGCAAGGCAAAGGTATAACCTAGGGTATTTCATTTCACCAGTCATAGGTGTGTAGAGAAGTTTATGACTAGGTTTAGGATAGATGGCCATACTATCAAGAGGGGCAAACTTATTTGCATATCGGTTATCTAGTGCCACTCGAGTGATCTAACTTTGCATCGTCGCTAGGATTGAGTGACGTGGCAAGTTAAGTGGCTAATCCTTTGGAAAATGATTGTGAAAATGCTAACACACATACACATGGTGGTGTACACTTGGTGGTGTTGGCACATTTATAAAGGAGATGAAGTTGGAGTTGATGTGGATCAACTCGGCGATGGAACGAAGGTGAGAAAGGTTCAAAGCTCCACCGGCGGAGTGTCCGCCCGTAGAGTGTGGATAGTCCGACGGTGCCACCTGCGCCCTATACAGAAAAGACAGGGTCTCATAGAGTGGACCGGACGCTGGTCATATGGTGACCGGACACTAGGGTCCTGCGTCTGGTCAGTGGCAGTAGAGAGCGCACAGGCATCGGTCTTCGACCGAATGTTGGCGCTGAAAGTGACTGGACGCTAGCAAGGTGCGTCCGGTCATGCTAATGTACGGTGATGTAGACGATGTAGAAAAGTTGGAGAAGGATCGGACGCGTCCGATCGTGACTAGAACCTTACTGGAAACGACCGGACGCTGGGGTCCTACGTCCGGTCACTTTGAGCAGCTGTGTCCGGTCATCACTTGACCATTGAGATCAAGCGATTGAGGTTGAACGGAGGCAACACGTGGTGAGCATCCGTTGACCAGATGCTGAGGTCCTGCATCCAGTCGATATGACCGGCGCATCCGGTCAACCCGAAAAACACCCAGTGAAGGCGTAACAGCTAGTTTAGCTCGTGGAGCTATAAATAGAAGTGGGTCTCGGCCATGGCTACAGTAGAGCACCTTGGGGGACTTTATGTCCATGCTTGAGAGTGCTTGGGAGCCCTTCATCTCACATGTGCGTGATAGTGATCATCCGATTGTGTGAGAGAACGATTCTAGTGCGATTGCATCATGAGGTTGTATCGAGTTGCACTAGGTGATCGAGTTACAAGCCGGTGGTGCTTGTTACTCTTGGAGGTTGCCACCTCCTAGATGGCTTGGTGGTGGTCTCTGTCGAAGCCTGCAAGAAGCTTGTGCGGTGCTCTAGAGAAGAGCTTTGTGTGGGGCATTGTGCTCGCCCCACGGGAGCCACGAAGAGCAACTCTAGTTGAGCGTGTCATTGAGCTACCCTCACTTTCGGGGTAGGTTCTTGCAGTGCCCGACATGCAGGCTTGGCAGGTGATGCCAATTAGCCGTCGAACCACCAAATGAGCTATCGACACAACAGGGACGTAGCGTGTTGGCAAGCATGTTAACCTTGAGAGAAAATCACCGTGTCAACCTTGTTCTTCCCGTTGGTTTACAATCCCTTTACACAAGCTTGTGATTACGTTTATATACATTATGCTTGTGTAGTTACTCTTATAATTAGTTGGCTTGTGTACTAGTTATCTTCTTGCTTGTGTAGCATAGAAGTAGCTCCCTTGCATGGCTAATTTGGTTTGTGTAACCTTGTTAGCCACATTGCTTAGTTTGTGTAGCTAAGTATTTGTGCTCTCTAATTTGGCATTGGTTCCCTTGTTATTGAGTATTGCTAGTGAGCTTAGGTGGCTTTGTGCTTTTACTTACTAACATGTATAGAAGCTCCCTTGTTGCTTAAAGTACTAGTGGCATAGGTTTATGTGACCTTGCTTCTAGAATTGGTTAGGTGAGCTCTAGCTAGCCTGACATCTTTGTTGCTTAATTAGGATCTTAGCGAGGTGCTAGAGAACATAGATAGAGGGGTGTAGTCTTGGCTATACCTATAGTTTTAATTTCATACTTGTTTTGGTTAGCCGGCGCGATTAAGTTTTAGTAACGACTATTCACTCCCCCTCTAGTCGCCATCTCGACCTTACAACGTGACAGGAGCTGGCTGGCACCGCACCGGTGGTGAGCGTGAGTGGCATTGGGGTGGCCATGGCGTCGACCAGGGAGGTGCAGCCGATCGTGTCCTTGATGTCGTAGGTAGACACGGCACGGCTGGCCAGAGCCGTCGCCCATCTAGGTGGCCATGTCCATGGTGGGGCAGACAGAAGGGGGCGCACCCAAGGCATCCTTCGTGAAGGTGGCGACAAGGCAGGCCTTCGTGTCCACATCACCCGCCCTCTCTATCGCTAGAGGAGCCGCTCTAGAGGAGCCATCGCCACAAGAGAGGTCGACACGAGGACATCTCGGTCTCTGGTCTAGGTGGCTACTATCGATGATGCAATAGAGGCGATGGAATGGGGGAGCATCCACATGGAGGTTGGAGATGCGGTTCGTGCCCTAACCACCATGCTAAGCTTGATGCCCGACATTGTCGCCCCGGTTGGCTAGGTATCATATGACCGTGCTTCCGACCCTCATGTTCTCTATTCGTGCCTCTAAGTCTTGTCTTCTTCGCAGATCCTTATGGCCCGTAGCCAGGAGAAGTCCCAGTTCCTTACTAAGGAGATGCGGCGGAGTGAGGGGCTGGCCGCACAGCTCGTTGTCGCTCGTTAGGAGGTGGCTGAGCTTGCCCCTACCGCTCGAGAGGTGGCCGACCTCTGAGTCAGGGAGAAGGATGCTCGCGATGATGCTTGTGAGGCCGAGGAGAAGCTTGTGGCCCTAATCAAGAGGGTATGCACGGATGTCGTGGAGGCCGAGTGGCTATGGAAGGAGCAGGATGATTTGCTTCGGGCCGTAGAGGAGCTCCACACGGTTATTGACCTAGCTCGCTAGGAGCACGTCGACACTCAGCAGCGGATCGACCACCTCGAGGATGAGCTTTAGGAGGAGAGGGACCTGAAGGTTGCAGCTAAGGGTGTGTCCACCGGGCTCACCATGGAGGTCGGTCAGCGCCAAGAAGAGGTCCGACACCTGGAGGCCGAGGTGACCCAGCAGCGCGATGAGGTGCGCAGGCTTCGGGCAGATGTGAATAGTAAGTCTATTGTTTCCTTTGTTGTCTTTCTCCCTGGAATCCATGGCAAGCCTTTTGACGTGGTTAGTACGTGACTTGGGTAGGTCTCGATGACAAGCTCAGGGCGGAGGTGGTGAAAAGCCATGGAATGGAGAAGGAGCTTAGCGAGGTGAAGGACACCCTCTAGAAGGAGAACGATGAACACGACAACCTACGCGTCGCCGTCCAGCTAGTCTGCGACGAGCTCGAGCTGGCCCTAGAGCAGGAGACGAGCTCACTCGTGATTCACGTCACCCAGATCATTGACCAGGCACATGATATGGCAAGGGGCGTGCTTCGCTTTGGTGTTCACCGATCATTCGCTATTGTCCATTCTCTTACGAGAACATCAATTTGGCGACGATGAGCCAAGGCTTCGTGCCCGACTATACCGACGCCGAGCTGGACGACATCGAGAAGGAGGTGGCCCACCTTGGCACATGACCTTTATGCCAAGATAGAAGATGAAATCATCCCCCGAGGGGTTAGTTTAGTTAGATAGGTCAGGAGGCGCATTTGTAATAAGCGGACAAGTTTCAACCCTTTTGTTTCGTTTAAACAAGCTTGTTCTTTTGTTTTGGTTGAACAAATTTGTTCTTTCTCCCTTTTATGTGTAAAAAGGGTTAATGCATTCTGACCCTTCCTATTGTTAAGATTGTAGAGCTCGAGGTGTGGGTGAAAAACTCTGATCACACTGGTAAGCAAGAGTGTCATAGCCACTGGGGCATAGGTTTCTTGCAGTACGACCAGTTTTACTCAGCGTTCGTTTCCGCAAACCTTGCCTCTAGGTTTTTAACATGAGAAAGGGTTAGGCATGGTGACTATTTTAGAATGGATATGCATGCCCTTATTAGCTCCCGAGTGAGGCCTGATCCCTTGCCATTGTCAGGGTCAGGTTTCACTAAAGATCGAGGAAACGACAGCAAAACTAGTAAGAGAAAGTGTTTTTTGTTTTAGAAACATTATTCTTAGTTTTTGTACATACCCCTCCCAAGGATCTGAGCCATCATCCTATGACTGTGCATTCGGTCTCCTTGCGAGTCCAACTTCACTTGAGCCCCCACGCATTACAGGGGTCCAGTCGAGGGGTTAGCTTGTCTTTGTGATCATCATCCCTCAAGCGTTTTTTCGATAAAACGGAGGGGCTGAACCTGCCATGTTTTTTCTCATTGGATGAAACATGGTGCTCGGTAAGCTGTTAATGGGCTAGTCTGAGTGGGGCCCCAGCTTCCTATTCACGGGGGTCTAGCATGGGTTAGCTAGTGATCGACTCTAGATTCTCAATGGCCAATCCATATAGTTCTCGGGTCCGTTCGACCTGTTCCAAGGGCTTGTTGCCTTTCTTCAAGGAAAAACTATAGACTAGGAACCGACCAAGACTCGAACGTGGGCCGAGATGCCCGCGGCGCTCGTGCGCCCGAGTATTGGCCACTAGTGGGCCCATCCTTTTCCATCCCTCACTCTAAGGGCACCCTAGAGCGGCTGTGAACCCATCGGAGGGCCAGCCTTCAAACTCCTAGGCTCGAATGGGCCGTAGGATCGTTTTTAGCTCTGTATCCTTCCTTACCAGTGACGGTTCTCGTGTCTGTCTACACCGACGCTGATGAGGACATGACACCCATGCATAAGACCATGTTTGGCGCATGGTATGGAGGGGTAGGAGGCCAGTAAGGGTGTCCAAGTCAAGAAGGAGGTCCGAGGCTAATTCGGTTCGAGTCCTCGAGGTGGAGGCCTAAAGCAACTCAAGCTCGAGTCTGCCTCGGCCTTCAGGACCAGTCTGCCTTAAACTGGTCACCCAGGATGCATCCGGACTCCATTTTCGATGATCCACATATAGTTGGAAACCTAATTTGATAAGGAAGCCAATACAAGTAGTCTCATGTCAAAAGATCTTCGGAATCAATGGGAATCGTTGAAAAAAGTTAGCATCCAGAATCTGCCAGGGTGCTACGACACCATCTTTTGGTCCGCTGGACCGTGTATCGTGTTTGGGCCCATTAGGGGGTGCATCCAGGGGGGTGATGCCCAAGACTCTATAAATAGCAGCCGTCGCTCTCCTTAGGGTTTGGGTTTTATTTATTTCTTGATTTCCTCGTAAAACAAACATCGTTTTGCTGCAACTGTGTCGCCAAGACTGCTTCCTGTGACCTAGGGCCCTAGTTCTTGATCTTGTTCGCCTGTGGCGATTAGTCCTTTCGAATAAAGACCTAAACTCCTTCTCATTATCATAAGCCTCATATTTATTTGCAATTTCAGATTGTGTTCATCCCGTTCTTGCTTATGTTCTCGATTCGCTTGCAGGAAAGCCATCTCCGTGAGGTCAATCGCGTTCGCGTGGTTGATAACCAATGGAGCAGTGGTGTAATAGTTGTGGGGGTCTGAATCAGTCTTGGTTCAAAGCCTAGATCGTGAACGTCGAGCCTCCACCAATCGACGCTATCATACCTATCAGAAGATTGGGCCTAGTCTACATCATCGAGGATGCCATGGACCAGCTAGAAGAAGCGCGCAATGTTGCCCTCCTCCGCTTGGCCAAGTACCAGCAAGCGTTACACCGGTACCACAACTGTCGAGTGCGGGGTCGGGCCTTCAACGTCAGGGACCTGGTGGTCTGCCTCGTCTAGAGCAACAAGAACCACCACAAAGCTCTCTCCGTCATGGGAGGGACCATATGCCGTCATGGAGGTGCTCCGACCAGGCACCTATATGCTCAAGACCATCAACGGTGAAGTCTTCGTCAACGCCTGGAACATCGTACAACTACATCGCTTTTACCCTTAATCTACGCACGCTTTCTCTTATTAGTTTTGCTACCGACTCCTTGATCTTTAGTGACACCTAACCCTAGCAACGACAAGGGGTCAGGCCTCACTCGGGGGCTGATAAGAGCATATCTATCTAGTAGACATTCTCTATGCCTGACCCTTTCTCATGTTAAGATCTAAAAGCAAGTGTTGCAGAAACAAACGCTGAGTAAAACTAGTTGGACAGCAAGAAACCTACGCCCTAGTAGCTATGGCGTTTTTGCTCACCAGCGTGATCAGAGTTTTTTGCCCACACCTTGAGCTTTTTAGCCTTAACTATGGAAAGAGTCGGAACGAATTAAAGAGTATATCTATCTGGTAGACATTCTCTATGCCCGACCCCTTCTCATGTTAAGATCTAGAAGCAAGGGTTGTGGAAATGAACACTGAGTAAAACTGGTCTTACTGCAAGAAACCTATGACCCAATGGCTACGACATTTTTGCTCACCAGTGTGATCAGAGTTTTTTCACCAGCACCTCGAGCTTTACAGCCTTAATGATGGAAAGGGTCAGAACACATTAATCTTTTTATACAAAAAGGGGAGAAGAGCTAAAAATCTGTTTGGCCATAATGAAATTTAAGAGCTTGTCCACTTATTACAAGTTTGTTGTCTGGCTTATCTACCTAACTAATTTCTTGCGGGGATAATCTCATCCTCTATCTCAGTAGGTAAGTCCTGTGCTAGAGGGGACACCTCCTTCTCAATGTCATCCAGCAAGGCGTCTGATGTAGATTAGGCCTGATCTTCCAAAAGGTATGATAGCGTTGATTGGTGGAGGCTCGACGTTCATGATGTAGGCTTCAAAACAAGACTAATTCGGACCCCCACAACCATTACACCACTGCTCCATTGGTTATCAACCACGCGAACGCGATTGACCTCGCCGAGAAGGCTTTCCTGCAAGCGAATCGAGAACACAAGCAAGAACAAGATGAACGCAATCTGAAATTACAAATAAATATGAGGCTTATGATAATGAGAAAGAGTTTAAGTCTTTATTCGAAAGGACTAATCTCCACAGGCGAACAAGATCAAGAACTGGGACCCTGGTTCACAGCAAGTAGCCTTGGCGGCATAGTTGCAGCAAAACAATGTCTGTTTCACGAGAAAATCAAGAACTAAACAAAACTCAAACCCTAAGAAGAGCGACGGCTGCTATTTATAGAGTCTTGGGCGTCACCCCCCTAGATGCGCCCCTAATGGGCCCAAACACGATATACGGACCAAAAGACAGTGTCGCAGCACCCTGACAGATTCTAGACGCTGACTTGTTTCGACGATTCTCGTTGATTTCGAAGGTCTTTTGAGGTAAGACCACTTGGATTGGCTTCCTTATTAAATTAGCTTTCCAACCATATGTGGATCGTCAAAAATAGAGTTCGGATACATCCTGGGTGATTAGTTTAAGGTAGACTGATCCTGGAGGCCGAGGCAGACTCGAACTTGAGTTGCTTTGGGCCTCCACCTCGAGGATTCGAGTCGAATTAGCCTCGGACCTCCTTCTTGACTTGGACACCCTTGCTGGCCTCCTACCCCTCCATACCATGTGCCAAACATGATCATATGCATGGGTGTTATGTTCTCATCATCCTCCCCTTCTTGACGAAAAGCCGTCATCGGCGTCGATTGTGCTTAAAATTGATCCTGCACAACACAAAGGAGAACGGGGTTACGAAGACAAAGGAAACTGAAATAATTGTGAGAAGGAACATGACCATATTTCTAAGTTTCTAGCATGTCATCTCGCATAAAAAATTCAGCAAGTATAATAAAGACTCTAGCAAACCAGCAAATGAACCATCAAGTAACATGAAAGAAGTTTTATTTACTCTTAAATCTGTTCTTGCTAATCATGATGAACCATGTTACGCTTTAACTTGTACGTCGCCTATATGTCCACTTGGTCTTACTTCTAGTGCTATGCCTCTTGTTGGAACTAAGGCTGGACGAAAAACTCGAAGCTCGTTAGTTCGCTCGGCTCGTGGCTGGCTCGACTCGGCTCGGCTCGGCTCGTTAAGATAACGAGCCGAGCCGAGCCAAGATTTTAGCTCGTTAGCTATAACGAGCCAACTCGAGCCAGCTCGCGAGCCGCTCACGAGCTAAACGAGCCAAGCTTCCAGGAAAAAAAGTATCATTTAAGGTAGTTAGATGCATGAATACTATAGTATTTTATTATACTTGTATATATATTAGCGCATATTAATTTTTTATTTGATTTAAGGTTGTTAGATTCATTTCTTTTGTATTATTATTATTCTCAAACTTTAAATAAATGCAAATATTATATTTTGTATATTTTTTATACCTGGCTCGCGAGCTTAACGAGCCAGCTCGAGCTTTTAACGAGCCGAGCCGAGCTGGCTTTCTGGCTCGTTAGGATAACGAGCCGAGCCGAGCTAGCTCGTTATCTTAACGAGCCAGAACGAGCCGAGCCCAAACGAGCCGAGCTGGCTCGTTATCCAGCCTTAGTTGGAACTAACCTTTTGCAGGAGAAGGAGGATGAATTTCCAACAAGGAGGCCACCATGGCAGCCGCCTTTGTGAAGGATTGGGCATCAAGATGAATGTCTCCTTCCAGAGCCATCGTTGCTGTCATCCACTGGAGGAGACGATCTACTTCAGTCGAGGACGACTTCAATTCAAGAAAGGGAGGATGATGAGGACATTACTTCTTCATCACATACAAGCTAAGGAGAGTAGGACGTCTAGCATGGATGTCCATTTCATCCTTCTCATGGTGGAGGCCCAGTCCAACTGAAGTTGGAGCCCATCTCGGGTTTTAGGACCAGTCTGCCTTAAACTGGTCACCCAAGACGCATCCGAACTCCGTTTTTGATGATTTACATATGGATGGAAAGCTAATTTGATAAGGAAGCCAATCCAAGTGGTCTCACATCAAAATCTCTTCGGAATCAACAGGAATTATCAAAACAATTCAGCATCCAGAATCTGCCAGGGTGCTGCGACACCGCCTTTTGGTCCGTTGGACCGTGTATCGTGTTTGGGCCCATTAGAGAGAGCGTCCAGGGGGGTGACGCCCAAGACTCTATAATTAGCAGCTGTCACTCTCCCTAGGGTTTGTGTTTTGTTTAGTTCTTGATTTCCTCGTGAAACAGACATCATTTTGCTACAACTGTGCCGCTAAGGCTGCTTGATGTGAACCAGGGCCCTAGTTCTTGATCTTGTTCGCCTGTGGTGATTAGTCCTTTTGAATAAAGACTTGAACTCCTTCTCATTATCATAAGCCTCATATTTATCTGCAATTTTAGATTGTGTTCATCCCATTCTTGCTTGTGTTCTCGATTTGCTTGCAGGAAAGCCTTCTCGACGAGGTCAATCGCGTTCGCGTGGTTGATAACCAACGGAGCAGTTGTGTAGCGATTGCGGGGGTCCAAATCAGTCTTGGTTCAAAGCCTAGATTGTGAACGTCGAGTCTCCACCAATTGATGCTATCATACCTATCGGAAGATCGGGACTAGTCTACATCAAGATTTTTGATGAAAAGCCGTCCTCGGCGTCGATTGCGTTTGAAACTGATCCTGCACAACATAAAGGAGAATGGGGTTGCGAAGACAAAGGAAACTGAAATAATTATGAGAAGGAACATGACCATGTTTCAAAGTTTCTAGCATGTTATCTCACATAAAAATTTCAGCAAGCATGTAGACTCCATGATCCAAATACACACGATGTATGTCAATACTATCCTACAAAAGATTAGAACTAACTAAAGACAATGCAAGAATAGATGGTCTAGCAGACATAGGTAGCAACCAACAATGCTCCCCTTCTTGGAAGTGAATATGTTTCTTTGAGGAACATGAGAAAATGTTTGTATTATTATGGTTGTCCTCTAAAAAACGATCATAATCTTGTACAACAAAAGGAAAATTCATATTACTACGAATGTATACTCGATGTATCATATATTGTCTCCTGTTGTTATATTTGTCAATAACATGATATGTGTGTTTAGAAAACCAAGGCAAATCAGCATGTTTAAAAAGGCCCTCCTCCAAACAATCTAGGTTATAAAAAACATCAAATTCAATGTAACCCAAAGTATGTAAAGAAGACAACAGTTTGAGCTCATCAGTTTTAGTAGCAATATGAATAACATGGTTATTTTCAGCACAAGTGGTTGGTTCCAAAACATGTAAAACTGAAGCATCATCAACCAATTCATCTTTATCATAAGGAACATCAAGTAAATTATCATGGGACAAAGATAAATCAAGAGAGAGTTCCACTAACAATTGCTCTATGATAGCATGGTTTGTGGAAGAATTTAGTATATTAAAACAATTCTCACCTTCCATGAGTGTAGCACCATGGACATTACCTGTGTTCTCAGCAGAAGTAATAGGTGTATTGTGAAGTGATGGTTCTAAATTTGCATATGAGGTTGTGAGCTCCTCATTTGCTTCCATGTCATTCTCTCGCTTATATACATTATCCTGCATAAGGTTAGTCATAGCAAGAGGAATAACAACAGACTCTTCCTCTAAATGGTGCACCTCAGCATATGAAGTCAAAACAGGAGGTGGATTAACAAAGGTTTCTCGCATAAGGAGTTTCATATCATTCTAAGTTTGAGGTTTTTCAGAAAGATCTAAAGACTCCCACCAAGATAAAGCAGAATGTCGCAAAACACTAGTTGCATTTTTTACCTTCCTCCTTGGACACATAAAGCGAGTAGCAAATATGTTATTTATGGCAATTTCCCACTCCATGTACTCATCAGCACCTATACCATCATAAGTCGGTGGATACGAATAACCTATCATTGTTAGAAGATAGCAAAAGACAACACAAAAGTATTATCCCTATCAACTACTTAGGTTGTAGACAAGGAAAAACAAGGTACTCAACTCTCAAGCGCCTTACCACGGTCTTACAAGTGTTCTTACCAAAGCAACAGGCGGTGCAATCGGTCGGTGACTGTGATACCATTGTAGCTTGAGTGTAACAGTTGCAAGGTGAACCTGTACTTGGTTAGAAGAAAGTGGAGCTTGGATAGGCACAATATAGTAGCAAGGAATAGCAAAATTCATAACTGAATAGCAAAGCTGAATAAGTATCCCGCGTACTGGTCTTAGTTACCGCCTACTCATGTTCCAAGTACCAGATGTATCAAGTGATGTGAACAACAGGAATATGATTAGAAACAAAGCAGAAATCAGCACATGCAAACACAGCTCAAATGGCGCTCTCTATGTGCTCCTCTAGATATTGTTCCACTTTTGTCCCTCTCTTTTTTTCTCTATTTTTGGGTTGTCGTTGTTTTTTTAGGATTCTTTGACTTTTTCTTTTTATTTTTTTTATTTTTTTTATTCACTTAGGAGCACAAAGAAGTAACCACAGAAAATATGAGCTTAAACAAGTGAAAGGCGTGGCCTATGGAAATTTTAGAAGATGTGCTCAAAATCGACAAAAAACTTGTGACCACGAAAAGAGGATCTTGTGACCAGTTTTTGGCCAAAATAAAATTTTCCGAACCCGGCAAAGCCGGGGACGGACGAATCTGAAATTTTTTGATCGATTTTGATATATGGAACGTCAAAAACGAAGTTCGTACACAAAAACTAGACCAGTTTTAAGAACAGACTCCGAATTAGAGGACAAAACGGGAACAATGCGCGCAAAATTGGTCACGGCGGCAAGGATTTGATGGAAACAGTGAAGACAAGTGTAACAAATTAGATGGTGAGGACTAGAGTTTGATTGATATAAAGGAAACACAGCAAGACTTGAAGGTGTTCATGGATTATGATGAAAAATAAAGGAAAAACACAAACTGGACTAAAAACGATCTAAAACCAGCAACCAAAACTTGTCCTAGGACACGAACTCAATAACGTGAAACAGAGACGAAATTGCATGGCACAACGAGGCTATAGGACAGGGAATATGTGGCGGTGTATATTTTTTGGCTTTTTATGGACTATAGGTAATGCAAAAACAGTAACAATCTAAAGGGGAAAAACAAAGTTATACCTAACGGGTAACAAGGTCTCTGATACCACTTGATATAGACTAGGCCCGATCTTCCAAAAGGTATGATAGCGTCGACTGGTGGAGGCTCAACGTTCACGATCTAGGCTTCGAACCAACACTGATTCAGACCCCCGCAACCGTTACACCACTGCTCCATTGGTTATCAACCACGCGAATGCGATTGACCTCGCCGAAAAGGCTTTCCTGCAAGCGAATCGAGAACACAAGCAAGAACGGGATGAACGCAATCTAAAATTACAAATAAATATGAGGCTCATGATAACGAGAAGGAATTCAAGTCTTTATTTGAAAGGACTAATCGCCACAGGCGAACAAGATCAAGAACTGGGGCCCTAGTTCACAGCAAGCAGCCTTGGCGGCACAGTTACAGCAAAACGAAGTCTGTTTCATAAGTAAATCAAGAACTAAACAAAACTCAAAACCTAAGGAAAGCAACGACTGCTATTTATAGAGTCTTGGGCGTGACACCCCTGGACGTTCCCTATAATGGGCCCAAACACAATACACAATACACGGTCCAACGGACCAAAAGACGGTGTCGCAGCACCCTGATAGATTCTGGTTGCTGACTTATTTTGATGATTCCTATTGATTTCAAAGGTATTTTGATGTGAGACCACTTGGATTGGCTTCTTTATCAAATTATCTTTCCAACCATATGTGGATCATCAAAAACAGAGTCCGGATGCGTCCTGAGTGACTAGTTTAAAAAAGACTGGTCCTAGAGGCCAAGGCAGACTCGAACTTGAGTTGCTTTGGGCCTCCACCTCGGGGATTCGAACCGAATTAGCCTCGGACCTCCTTCTTAACTTGGACACCATTTCTGGCCTCCTACTCCTCTATACCATGTGCCAAACATGGTCATATGCATGGGTGTCATGTTCTCATCACTCGAGGGACGCAACGGCTCCCTATTCGTCATACGCCCTGACCCTCAATGCTCCATAATTGAGGTCGATTGGGAGGATACCCTCGGAACCATAGACCATGAAGAATGGCATGTAGTCGGTGGCCCGGCTGGGGGTCGTCCTCAGGCTCCAGAGCATCGCGGGAAGCTCTGCGACCTATCGTCTGCCAAACTTGTTCAACCGGTTGAAGATCCTAGACTTGAGGCCTTGTAGGACCATGTCGTTCGCACGCTTGACCTACCTGTTCATGTGGGGGTACGCCACGGTAGCCCAATCGATGTGGATGTGGTATTCATCGTAGAATCGGAGGAACTTTTTCCTAGTGAACTACGTGCCGTTGTCCGTGATAATGGAGTTCGGGACTCCAAAGCGATGGATGATGTCAAGGAAGAACAGCACGGCTTGCTCGGACTTGATCACGAAGATTGGTCGAGCCTCTATCCACTTTATAAACTTGTCTACAACGACAAGCAAGTGCATATAGCCCCCAGGCACCCTCTTGAGAGGTCCGACCAGATCGAGCCCCAGACCATGAACGACCACGTGACGTGGATCGTTTGGAGTGCTTGGGCCGACAGGTGGGTCTACCGAGCATAGTATTGACACCCTTCATAGGTGTGCATAATTTGTTCAGCATTGGCTACTGCGGTAGGCCAGTAGAAGCCTTGTCAAAATACATTTCTGACCAGGGTCCTAGGAGCATGTGCCCGCAGACCCCACCGTGGATATCACTCAGCAACTGCTTCCCTTGTTCGATGGGGATGCAGCGCTGCAGGATCTCCATGTGGCTTCACCTATAGAGCTCACCCTCAATAACGACAAAGGACTTGGCGCGACGTGCGAGCCGCTGAGCCTCCATTTTGTCCGTTGGCAGCGCCTCATGGAGGAGGTAGTCAAGGTAAGGAGTCCTCCAGTCTGCTAGAGGGTCGGGCTCTGTCACTAGATCCTCGTCAAGCTCCATGAATTTGGGGTCAGATGGAGCCACCAGCTGGTTAGCCCCAGAGCCCAGGGTAGGCGGTCCATCATCGGTTTGTTCTGACTCCTTGTAGTGGATCGAGGGATTATACTGATCGCTGGCAAAGACACATGTCGGCACTGGCTCTCGGCCGAATGCCATTTTCGCCAGCGTGTCGGCCGCCTCGTTGAGATGCCTCAGGATGTGATTGAGCTTGAGACCATCAAACTTGTCCTCTAGTTGGCAGACTTCTTGGCAATACGTAGCCATCTTAGCGTTGTGCAGCTTGATTCCTTCATGACTTGGTCGATGACCAGTTGGGAGTTGCTCCAGACGTCAAGCCGTCGGATACCCAACTCGATGGTGATGCGCAAGCCGTTGATGAGTGCCTCATACTCGGCCACATTGTTGGAGGAGGGGAAAATTGATGTGAACCATGTACCTCATGCGTACCCTGAGGGGCAAAACAAAGACCAGCCCCATGTCGGTGCCTTTCTTCATCAGCGATTCATCGAAGTACATCGTCCAATACTCTTGATCGACGACTGCTGGTGGTATTTGGATCCCGGTCCACTCTACAACATAATCAGCCAGCACTTAGGACTTGATGGCCATCTAAGGGGCACATGAAATGCCTTGACCCATCAGCTTGAGTGCCCACTTCGTGATTCTTCCTGTGGCATCCTGATTTTGGATGACCTCGCCAAGAGGGAAGGACGTCTCGACTATCACCGGGTGCGACTCGAAGTAGTGATGCAACTTCCTCTTGGCGATAAGGACGGCATATAGGAGTTTCTAGATTTGGGGGTAGTGAGTCTCAGAATCAGACAAGACATCGCTAATGAAGTACACAGGACACTGCACTTTGACGGCATGTCCCTCTTCTTCTCGCTCTACCACCAGGGCGGCGCTGACCACTTGTGTGGTGGCTGCAATGTAGAGCAAAAGTGGTTCCTCGTCGGTTGGGGGGGACTAGGATTAGGGCCTTTGTCAGGAGCTGCTTGACCTTGTCAAGTGCCTCCTGGGCCTCGGGCGTCCATTCAAAGCGGTCGGCCTTCTTCAAAAGCCGATAGAGGGGGAGACCTCGTTCGTCGAGGCGTGAGATAAAGCAGCTGAGCGCGGTGAGGCACCCCATAACTCACTGTACTCCCTTTATGTTCTGGATCTGGCCCATCCTCATGATGGCCGAGATCTTCTCCGGGTTGGTTTCGACGCCGCGCTTGGAGACGATAAAACCTAGTAGCATACCCCTTGGGACCCCAAAAATGCACTTCTTGGTGTTGAAGTTGATACCGTTTGCTCAGAGTTTCACAAAGGTCTGCTATATGTTGGCTACAACCTGATCAGTCGGTTTAGATTTGACCACGATATCGTCGACGTAGGCCTCGATAGTCTGCCCAATGAGATCCCTGAAACACTTGAGCATGCAGCGTTGGTACAGAGCCCCCATGTTCTTTAGGCCAAACGATATTGTGACGTAGTAGAATAATCCAAATGGGGTGATGAAAGATGTCGTGAGCTGGTCGAACTCTTTCATCATGATTTGATGGTACTCGGAGTACGCATCAAGGAAGCGAAGGGTTTCGCACCCTGAGGTCGAGTCGACTACTTGGTCTATGCATGACAAAGGAAATGGATCCTTTGGACATGCTTTATTGAGACCCATGTATTCAACACACATTCTTCATTTCCCACTCTTTTTCGTATAAGAACGGGATTGGCCAACCACTCGGGGTCGTATACTTTCTTGATGAATCCGGCCACCAAAAGCTTTGCAATCTCCTCATCGATGGCCCTGCGTTTCTTCTCATCGAAGTGACACAGGCGCTGCTTCACCAGCTTGGAGCCTGGCCTGATCTTCAAGGCATGCTTGGTGACTTCTCTCAGAATGCCTGGCATATCTGAGGGTCTCCATGCAAAGATGTCTCTGTTGGCGCGGAGGAAGTCGGCGAGCGCGCTTTCCTATTTGGAGGAAAGCATGGTGCCGATGCGCACCACTTTGCCCTCGGAGCCGCTGGGGTCTTTGAGGACCTCCTTGGCGCCCTCTATAGGCTCGAAAGACCCAGACAACTGCTTGGGGTCGGGCGCTTCTTCGATGACCTCCTCCCTGATGGTTGCAAGCTCTTTGGATGCAACAATTGCCGCAGCGTGTTCGCAGCACTCAACCTCGCACTCGTAGGCGCGCTAGAAGGAGGTGCTGATGGTGATGACCCCACATGGACCCGACATCTTCAACTTAAGATAGGTGTAGTTAGGGACGGCCATGAACTTTGCGTAGCATGGACGTCCTACGATGGCGTGGTAGGTCCCGTGAAACCTGACCACCTCGAAGGTAAGGGTCTCCGTCCTATAATTGGTCAGATTCCTAAAGGTGACAGGTAGATCAATCTACCCAAGTGGCACGGCCTGCTTTCTAGGCACGATGCCATGGAAAGGCGCCCCTGTCGACCGGATGCGCGATCGGTCCATGCCCATGGCGTCGATCATTTTAGCGTATATGATGTTGAGGCCACTACCTCCATCCATCAGCACCTTGGAGAGCTGCTTCATGCCGATGATCGGGTCGACCATGAGCGGGTATCTTCTCGGCTGTAGGACGCTTTCTGGGTGGTCGGTCTGATCAAAGGTTATGGCGGACTCCGACCATCGGAGGAAGGAAGGCGTGACCGGCTCGGCCGTATAGACCTCGCGGCGCGCAAGCTTCTAGCGGCGCTTGGAGTTTAGGCCACCGACCCTCTGAAGATCATGAGGCAGCCATACAGCATCAAAAATCTGCTGTCCTCCCCCTCGGCGTTGTTTGCGGCCAGTTTGGGCTCCTTCCTATGCCCCCTTGTTGGAGCCTCCGGACAAGAACCACTTCATGAGGACGCTGTCCTTGTATAGGTGCTTGACGGGGAAATCATGATTTGGGCATGGCCCTTCAAGCAACTTCTTGAAGTGGTCCGGGGTACCCTCGGTGGGCTTCTGACCCCCCTTGCGATCGGCAGTGGCCACAAGCGAGCCCTCATGCCGCTGCTTGTTCTTCACGGGCGTCATTGTCCCGCCTTGCCTTGCCCTTGGAGCGGTTGAAAATCACCCCAACTGCCTCCTCACTAGAGGCGTGGCTGGTGGCGATGTCGAGGAGCTCCTTGGTGGTTCATGGGCTCTTACATCCTAGCTTGCGAACCAGGGACTCGCAGGTGGTCCTAGACAGGAAAGCTCCTATGACATCAGCATCGGTGACGTTGGACAGCTCGTTGCACTGCCGAGAGAAGCACCGGATGTACCCACGAAGAGTTTCCCCAGACTTATGTCGATAGTTTTTGAGATCCTATGGGTTCCCAGGACGCGCGTATGTGCCCTAGAAGTTTCCCACAAAGATCTCTTTTAGGTCCGCCCAACTTTGGATTCGGTTGGGTGGAAGGTGTTCCAACCACGTTCGCGACGAATCGGCCAGGAGCAATGGAAGGTTGCGGATAATAAAATTGTCACTATTCGCTCCACCAGCTTGGCAAGCAAGCCGATAATCCTCGAGCCACAGTCCAAGGTTTATTTCCCCAAAGTATTTTGGGATGTTGGTCGGCTGTCGGTACCACGGTGGGAAGATGGCGTTGAGGATGTGTCGGCCAAAGACCTAAGGTATCGGCAAGTTGGGGCTCGGGCTTCGGTCCTTGCTGCTATCGTAGCGTCTGCCACGATGAGGGTGGTAGTCGCGGCTAGCCTCCTCCCTCTCATCGCCATGGGCACGACTGCGGACATCCAGGGTGTTGCACATGTCATGGTCTAGGCCAAGACGCTCATGCACCGAGGCCACGACATGTGGCCTGCCGCCTCGTTGCGCCTGGTGGATTGAAACATCCTTGTCGGGTCGCTCTAAGAGTGCGCGCTGGCTAGCATTGAGCTCGCGTCGTCGGGACAATGAGCTCTCGGCCTACTGCGCCGCCGCACACTCGAGTAGCATGCGAATCTCATGATGGGCTCGATGATCCTCGGGTGTCGCTGGCTCTGGAAGCCCCCGGAGCAAGGCCATCGCGACAGCGATGTTCTAGCTTGCCCGGGTGAAGTGTGGGAGGGCTTCGTCGTCCTCGATGATCCTCCGGTCCACATCGCAGGCCACGCCACGCGCACGCCCACCGTCTCCATGGTGCTCGATCTCTCGCTCGAGCTCCACGCGTTCCTACTCGAGCTAGAGTCATGCTTCTTCGAGCTCTTGGTGCCACGCCCTCTGCTGCTCTACCCGCAGGCGAGGTGGGCCCCTGCATCCCCCTCGACCACATCATCGAGGTCGTCTATTGGGGTAGCCCCTCCCTTGTGGATGCTTTCGATGTATCCCTCGGGGGTACCTGTCGTGAAACATTCTCGCGAGGTGTGATGGCTCCCCCTGCTAGAGTCAGAGTCGGAGGGTGACTCCGATTATCCCGTGAGAAGATCGTGGAAAGATTCCACGACGTATTCGGTGATCTCCATGAATTCGTCGTTCGTAGGGGATGGGGGCGTGCGCTGCGCCACAATGTGGCCAACAGTCTCTACGACATTGCGCAGACCGAACGGGAGTGCTGTCGGGGCGCTCCGGATGAGGTATTCTAGGGAGAGCGGCTCTCCTTCGGTAAGCTACGTCATGACATTGGTGAATGAGAAGGTGAGGCGGCGCAGGTCCTCTCGGGACGGTCGGGGGTCCCAGGAAGGCGCCGAGATGGTGCTCTAGCCTCTCGTAATCGAAGCCGAGGAGCTGGTCGCTCCCGGGGGCGCGGGCCTTTGGTGCGTGCAGCTGCAGCTCCTCAAGCGCCTCGGCGATCGCGTCGAGGTCGGCGGAGTGGAGAGGCTAGACGGCGGCAAGAACCTGCGCCAACTCTCCCTCCGTCATAACGATTAAGTCTAGGTTCTCGAAGCGCACGTGCGCACTTGGGACCCAGCTGACGCCGTGACTAGTCATCCGAGGCCTGATGTGGACGTCGAGATGCGCAAAAAGCCCCTACCTGACGCGCCAACTATCCTCATCGAACGAGACCTGGAGTGGTTGGCGGCGGTATGGGTCCCCGTCGAACGAGACGGAACTCACGTCCTCGACGTCGGGCTAGACGGAGCCCGTGGCCTTGGGCGAGACGGAACCCGCGGTCTCGAGGTCATGCGAGACGGAGCCCGCGGCCTCGAGGTCGGGCGAGACGGAGCCCGCGGCCTTAGGGTCGGGCGAGACCTTTTAATACGTCTCGAGCCATCCGAACAAGTTAGCGTGGGCGCTCCAATATCGAGAACCGACGAGATGAAACGAAGCAACACTCCATTTAATACCGTCTTGGGCCCTGTTTAGTTCCACCCAAAAATGCCAAATTTTTTAAGATTTTCCATCACATCGAATCTTTGGACGCATGCATGAAGCATTAAATATAAATAAAAAATAAAACTAATTACACAGTTTAGACGAAATTCACGAGACGAATCTTTTAAGCCTAATTAGACTATGATTGGACACTAATTGCCAAATAACAACGAAACTGCTACAGTGTCATTTCGCCAAAAATTTCGACATCTAAACGGTACCTTGGTGTCTCTACTGCTCTTGCAGAGCTAAAAGCTTGCTACAGTGCATCCTTTTTGCTTTTCTCTGCACCCAAAGCTCTCCGTAGGAACTAATACTTCTGCTCTGCATCAGACGAAGCCATAGGACCTTCTGCAAGACACTATGAACCTTTGTGAAACCACCGGTCTTCGTGACTTGTAAGTTTAACGCAGACATGGAGTCTGAGGCAGCACTCCACACTGTCGCGTTGGGGAAGCCCTTAAGGCACACTAGGATCGAATTTTCCTACTCAGGCACCTCTCTCTCTCTCTCTCTCTCCCTGCTGGCGATTCTAAGTGGTCTCCTTTTTTCACCTGGTGTTTGGTTATAGAAAGAGTAGAATGGAACGTTCTCTATAGCAAAAAAAATCCCTGTAGACGGAGGATGAGGCGATGAGCCCGCTCAAACTGCGTTGCTCTCGGTCTTTTGTTGGGGGCGATGATGGCATGTGACCGACTGCCGCTCCAGCGAAGAGAGAGGGCAGTGCTCCGAGTTCGTGCTGCTATGAAGCAAGGACGAACCTAATCCAATATGTACTGGAATCGAACTATGCATTTATCATGGCTAAATACAAATTATCCTAACTCGTATGCATGAGTATAGAACATAAATGCGGGTCACATATAAAACATGGCGGATATGAGTGTAGTTTAGGAAGTAAAAAAAAAAGGACGGAACAACTCTCTATTACTCAAGTAGTTAGGGGGAGCGAACGAAAAAATGAGTGGAAAGAAATATTATCTCTTTAATATTAGATATGGAATGAATCTAGATATAGATAATCGGAACCTTATAAAAAAAAGCTACACATCATTTTTCTTAGCGATTGGGATTCTCCTTCTTTTCACCAGCAGGGTTACATGGTTACTATGCTTTCGACTTGTGATCGTATCAAATTCGTAAACTTGTGTTATTTTTATTGTGATTCAAACTGGCTACCGTTATGCACAAAATCATGCTCTCTTTTTTTTTTGCGGAAGTTAGGTCGTGTTGTAGGGCCAGGTCATCTAAAAAAAGTTTCCGTTTTTCCTCCAAAAGCGTTTCACTACTAACTTTTAGATTTGTTTGGCTATCTGGCTACATTTCTAATAATGAAATGGTGAATATCTGCTCAATTGACTAATTAATGCCCTTGTTGCACACGTCGACAATTTTGGAAGAAAAAAAATCATAATGCGAAATAACAATACATCCATTATAGCTAATTTTGCTTTTGTTTAAGCTAAATTTTATTTTGACCGAGTTCATAGAAAATGCACCAAAGTTTATAGCATCACATTAGTTGTATCAGATTCTATATAAAGCATGTCTTTGTTGGTGCATTTATTTGAACTTGTAGATGCTAATATATATTTCTAAAATCTAATCAAAATCAAAGAAATTTGATTTAGGACAAAGCAAAGTGAACTATAGTCGGGAATAAAGTGAGTATGCACTGGTCACCTAATAACATTTCCTGATCAGTGATCACTATTGCTTCATCACATATAATTACTTTTGAATTTGTATGAGACAGCAATAGGAGAAGGTGATTTTCATGCAAAACCACCTCATCCTGCGCGTTTCTTTGGTTTATAAATATGTCGAAACACTTGACCCACAGTCTATTTGGCAAGGATTCTCTAAAGAATTATGCCACATTCGGAACACGAGATTTTTTCCCTGTTCATGCATTTTTTCCCTTGTAAAATTGAACAATTTGTTGTGAAATTCTTATATGATTCCTATAAAACTCATGTGTTCTAAGTAGTATGCCCTAAAAAGTTTGTAGTAGTAAATCCGTACATAGAATACCTCTTGAAACTATGCCACAGTGTGTGCAGAGTGATATGGGCTAGGACCTCATATCAAGAGCATATACCGTGCCATTACTGTTGTCGCCCACCCCCATCACACCTGCCCTTTTACCCCACGAAACATTTCATAGTCCATCTCAGTTGTAAGCGTAACCCTTGGCAACGTTCTTAGTCGTCTGAAGGTTGTACGCAGGTGGCCATTACTGTGGTCATCAGCGACGCGCTGACGTTCTTGACGCCTACGTTTGTTGGTTGGTGGATAGCACATACACATACAGGTCTACTACTGCATTGATGGATACACTGCAGCACGAGCACTTCTCTCTGGAAAACAGTTGGCTAGCGGAGAACCTTGCTTGTGAATTGTGTGATCCGATCCGAGCCATCATGTGCACTGTTCCGCTGCAGAGTTCGCTTTGGATGGGCACGGAGGAGGACGGAGACGGCAGACAGTTGCCGAGGTGTGGCCGCACGTAAGATGTCGCTTTTTCTAGTCAACTTGGTCAGCATGTGAATTAGAGGCGATGACGGTTGTTAATGTATTCCCGTGTCCGTCCTCTTCTCCTCTGCCCAACATCCTGCAGGTCCAAAACGACTTGAATGACGCCGGCCACAGCAGCGCATTCATGGCCCCGAAAGATGAGGTATCCACATGCCTAGGAATTTTTGTGGCGGAGATCGATGGATTTTCCTCGCGGATGGGATCAGTCAGCCAGGCACGCTCCTCCATGTGCTCGTCACTAAATCCGCTGGGGTCGCTGTAGATACACAGGCCTTGTACTCACTCGTACAGGCGCCGTGCCTGGACGTTCCGAAGCCTAGCTACGATCTAATTTCCACATCCACCGTGCTTTAGACCATCCTGCAACCAAAGCAACGATCGTCGTCCGTGATCTCCTCGTCCATAGTCCATACACGAGGCAGAAAGTGGAGGAAAACGTGAGCGCGCGAAGCCGTAGGTCCTCAACCGGCGCATGGAAAAACGTTACCCTTGACGGCAAACGTACGGTTTACTGGGTAGTCTCCTGCACGTCGTCGTCGTCCTCCCCTCCGGACGCCGACCTGGGCACTGCACGACGAGCCCGTCACTCGAGCGCCGGTTTTAGTCTTGTCCCACCCACAAACTTTCGGTCGCAGCTTCGCCGTGCCGTGCGTGACGCAGCCAGAGCGAACAAATAAACGGCCTGTTCACACACATTCGCCGGCACGAAGCATGCATGCTGACTTCGCTTCCCACGTGTGAATGACCTGGACTCCGCTGGTGTGGCGCCCTTATTACTGACTGATCGGCGTCTCCGGTCCGGTGGTAAATAAAACAGAGAAAAATCGAACGTTAGACCCGATTCTTTTCAACACATACAGAGAGAGCGGCCAAGCCCTTCGTCAATGTGTGCTCGGACTTGGAAACCAAGGACTGTTCTAGTTGGGCAAAGCACGTGAGACGTGACTAAGATAATTGGAATGTTAAACAGCGGATTCTGCGAATTGCAGTAGTGAACTAGGACTTCCGTCACCTGACTGGCTGACCACACACGTCCACGCACACTCACACGGAGCCGGAATAGCACGTCGATGCGTCACGCACTCAGACCTCTGCAGCGCTGAGCTGCTCTTAAAGATGGCAACGGCCCCGATACCCGATACCCGACGGTTATTCGATCCATTAGAGGACGGGTATGAGATCATATCTTTACCCGCGGGCATCTAAATGGACAAGAATCCATCCCCGACGGGTATAGCGGGTACGGGAACGTTCCCTGTTTACCCGTCCCCGTTACCCGTTGGGGAACCCGACTATTTGAGTTGTCGAGTATTAGGCCCAAAGAAGCTCAACATAGGTATTTTGGCCCAAATCGGAACAATCATATATATAGTTTGTGTGTTCTAGGAACCCTAGTTCAATTTTTCCTCACCATCTCTGCCAGCAGCAAAAGCACGCCTGCCTCACGAGCGCTCGTGCCCCTTGCTTCCTCAGTTCGGTCTCTCTGCCACCTTTGATCGTCCTCCTCGCAACCTCGCTCCTTCTCCTCGGCATCTCCAAGACTCTGACACTTTTATCCGGGTGAAGAAGAAACGTTTCCGATTGCAAAGCTACGACCCCAAGTATCATTATTTATCGGGTATGCAGTTCCCGTCGGGTATCTGTTACCCGACCGATGCCCGACAGGTACGGGGATGAACAAGAATCTATACCCGACACAGTTAACGGGGACGGGGACGGGATGAATTCTCCGTAGCGGGGAAGAGAACGTTCCGGCGATATCCGACGGGTACATCCCCGTTGCCATCCTTAGCTGCTCTACTTCCTTTTTGTTTTTGAGCAAATGCTGAACTGCTCTGCTGTACTTTTTAAGCCTGCAACCTGTGAGGTGTTCATTCTGAACGACAACTTTGGCCAAGGGCAGCCAAATTAAAAGGCCTGAATGTATTTAGCCTCATTGGGCCAGGCTACTCGGCACTTACATTGGACCGAGCACGGAAACGGGCCAAGCCTAATCCGATAAGGAGATCGGGCCTCCGTTCTAAGGCCAGTCCAGGCCTTTCAATCGCACCAAATCCTGTTGGGCCCGACCACGTTTGATGAACTTTATTTTATTTTTTATTTAATTCGATGCATCCAAGGATGGCGACGACGGGATTTGCTAAGGTAATAGCGTCCGTTTAGGTAGATCTGAATGGCTACGATCACCTGCTACCTCCTCTAGTCGAGGAGATAATTAGAGGAATTTATATCTATATAGTATAATTTTATTTTTTGAAAAATAGAAAAATTGTTCCATCTATTTCAAAAAAAAAAAAAAAAAACTTAGCAAGGCCCAACAAAGAAAACTTCGTATTTCCATTTGATCTCCAGCACAAAAAAAAAGGTGCGTTCATCAGTCTTGTAGGAGTATGAAGCAAGGGCGCACAACACATTATTACATACAAAAAGAGCTTTTTTTATATATCTTTACACGTTTCCCTTTTGATCTATCTATGTAATATAGTATCAAACTCTCCTGCTACCTGCTGCAAGTGTATCCATCGTTTGTCAGCGTCTACTAGGTCAGCACAGCACGGGCCCGTCGAAATCCTCGCGAGAGGTGCGACGCACGCATCGCCTGATCCTCGTCGCTGATCGGCGGGCGCAGTCGGAGTAAGAGAATATGTTACATATCTGTAGGAGTGGAGTAGGCATCAATCACTTGAGCTCTTGCTTGCAGAGAGGGCAAGAGGAGATGATCCTGAGCCACCTGTCCACGCACTTGAGGTGGAACATGTGCGTGCACGGCAGCTGCCGAACCTCCTCCTTCTCCCTGTACTGCGCAAGGCAGATGCAGCACTCCTGCAGTCGCGGTTCAGTTCAGACTCGTACTAAAACAATGCTCTGTTTCATGACTTGAAGCAGTTCAGTTCAGTTCAGTTCAGTTCACTGCAGGCGATCGCAGTTTGAACATGACAGCGATCATGGGAGTATCTGGCTATCTGCAAAGCTAGGACTAGTCTCCTTGCCTGCTCTGCTGTCGGTCACAACAATAGCATGAACCGACTAACCGAGGGGGGCTTCTTTGGTGGGCGCCATCCAAAAAGCAAAGTTGGGACTTGTTATGTTTAGTATCATCCAAAAAGGGAGCACGTTCTAATTTCATACTCGCACGTTTCCACTTTCGCCATGCCCCAATCCGTTTGGCGAATTTCTTCCTGGCCTCCCTTTTTCTACTTCGTTTTTTTTTATTCATACCAATCAAAATTTCCACTGTGATCATTTATGCAACAGCTAGCGTGCGATGGAGAGATGGATGTAATTTTACTCGCCTGATCATCGTGCTCTCCGTCCCTTGGCACGTCGGCGGGCTTCTTGAACCGCCACCGCGGCAGCGCGGCGAGCTGCTCGTCGGAGGCGCCCCGGCCGACGGAGGCCGAGTTCATGTTGTAGCCGAGCGCGTAGCCGACCATGGGCACGAAGCAGCAGAGCAGCAGGAAGAGGAGGAACGGGAGCGAGTAGACGACGGCGTTCCAGGCCAGCAGGCTGATGCAGAGCGCGTACAGCCTGGGCGCGCGCTGGAACGACCCCAGCCGCGCGTCGAACACCCACACGTTGCCCATCACGAACCACATCGCGAAGAAGAGCTCCAGGAACGCCCGCGCCTTGTTCATCAGACACGACCTGTCCCTGCATTAATTATATTCGCGGAATCGCGCGCGCGCGAGAATAATTAATGCCCATTGCATTGTTTCCATCAAAGAACTAAGAATTAACAGCGAATCAAATTTTGTACGAACTCCTACCTCAGAGCGTCATTGGCGCCGTGCATCTCGAGGTCGCCCGAGAGCGCGTCGCCGCCTCGGCCGCCGGCGGAGGAATGCCGGTGCCGCCAATAGAGGAGGGGCAGGCTGAGCACGTTGCCGACGTTGTAGGCCGCGACCCAAAGCCGGAGTGGCCACGCGGGGCGCTCCGCGGGGGAGGTGGCCACGACGGCGGTGGTCAGCACCATCTGCGCGACGATGACGCCGAGCTCGAGCGCGAGCCAGCCGGGCGAGTTGAACGGGTTGGAGCCCAGGTCGGACCTGGGCCCGTTCTGGTACTGGTACACCCGGCGCAGGAAGATGAACCAGCGGGCCCTCGACATCCGCGCCACCGCGCGCATCGTGAATGCGGACATCCGGCCGCCGCCGCCAGGCGACGGCATCGCCGACGACGACGAAGACGAAGAAGAGGAGGAGGAAGGTGGCCGCATTGCTGCTGTGGTGCGACGACGCCGGAGGGGAGGGCGGTGGGCGGTGGGGGCATTGGCATTCCGCGCTTGTTTTCTCCGGGAAGGATAAATGGTGGGAGGGAGGAGCGCGGGTTGGGTTCGAGATGGTGACCAATAATCTAACGGCTTTGCTTTGGCGCCAAGAGTAGGGGAGGGGAGGTGCGTGAAGGTGGAGGATACAAATGGTTGGCCTAACCGTCTCCTTCTTCTTCTCGCCGTGCTTCCTTCCTCCTGGCTCTTTGCGCTCTCTCCAGTCTCAGGCTTGGCTTGTGTCTGGTTTTGTTTAGGTGGGAAGCAAACGGCGGCGGCCCTGGTCATGGCGAGCAGATGGCTAGACTTTCTTTTCTTTTTCTTACACATTCAGATCACATCCGATCCCTTTGTTAATTAACGATATTTAGTTGTTGATTTTTTTCCCTTCGACATTCAGATTACCAATCTTACTGGATCGACTGTCGGTTGCGAGAGAAAAAAAAAATATCGGTGATTGAAGAAAATATTAGATTTGTGTAATTCTTAGTGAAATCGTGTCAGGCAATCAGAGTGACTCAAGGACGGTGGCAGGGGTCATCAGATGGTAAAGTCTCATCCTATTGTTCAATGGGACTGACAAGCGCACAAACGGCACTCGTCTTATTGTTAAATGGAACTGACGAAGCACATCACCCACCACGAGAATTGATCCATGGAGCTTTCAGTGGGGAACCAGAGCGCTTGTATATAGGTTGCACGTCTCTTTAGATGTGGTACGCAACTACCACACGGGCTCATTCTGGTCTGTCTTTTGTTGCGAAATCCTGTCTTTGACACGACGCTAGTTAATACTAGTTATTATGTAGCCTCTCTGAAACTTTCAAGTTTCAATAGAGGAATTGTCAGGTTTCACGAAAATCTGGTCAAATATTTCCAGACTAAAGTGTTTTTTTGTAGCACATGTATGTGTACGACCCCCCAGCTTGGTATATGGCCTGTAACATCTGTGTTAGCACACCTGCCCTGCGTACTTGTGCAGGCATTCCGTTTGGTGCTCTGCTAGTCTTTTAAGCCAAGGCAAAAGGCCTCTATATATGTCTTGGTAACAAACAACAGGTCAACAACATTTTTTGGGACTAGATATACACGGGAATCACTTTTTTGCCCACGCTTATGGCAAAGTGCGTGGCTTACGGCTTAGACGAACATATTAAGAAATCTATAAATCCAATAATCTCTACACCTAGAAAGTACCAACAATTGTCATCTTAGAACTACACCCCAAATCGATCTTATCGCCTCGGAGTATGAAGTGGAAATGGTCCGAAAGAACTAAACACGTGAAGAATTAGATCCTAGAAATAAAAACTCAAAGGCGCTCTGTATACATTATAATAACTTGTAAGCCAAGGGAGAAAGGTCGAGCCAGGTCTAGGTCCTTCAGAACCCTTAGCCCTTAGCTAGCTTTGTCGTGGCATAACGTGTAAAATCAAGTCATCATCAAAAACATTTTCAACCTAGCTCAAATTCTGTATGATAACCATGTGACCATCTCTACACCTAGAAAGTACCAGAAATAATAAAAGAAAGGATCAAATAATCAAGCAAAACGTGAAAAGCTAAAGTGAACTCGTAAGTCGTAAGAACAAGAGAAACCAAGTCAAATGAACTTACGACCAGAAGGCCCAAGGGAATCAGTCGGCCTTGGAGCCACGGCCAAATGCCCTTCTTTGATGCGAAGTCTCGGTGTGCGCGGCAGTAGCTGGAGGCCGGAGTTCGTCCTCCACGGCCCCATCTGCCGGCACGTCAGAGCCTAAGGTAGGTTATCGAGGAGGGCTCGGCGGTGCGCGTAAACAGAGCGAGGGCTGGGTGTTAGATTGATCTCCTAACCCTTATTGGGCCTTGGTCACGCGCCCTGATCGGGGGCGCCCAACCCTACATGGTTGGTGGGCCCCCGTCGCATTGCGCTATATAAAGAGGTGGGGGCCGGCAGCTCAAAGCACGAGGTTCGCCGTGAGCCGCAAACCCCACCAACAAACCCTAGACCGATCTAAGAGGGTGCGCAGCCAGCGACGGGAAGCTCCGCTGACCCTCGCCCTCGTCACTGCTACGCCCCGTCTGCACTGCATCGACGTTCGTGCAACCTCTACTCCACCCGTCGCTGCCCGTGTGCTGCCTCTATCACCGAACCAGCGATGGCCAGCACAACCGCGACTTCATCGGAAGGTTCATCACCAGCACCTCTCTACCCTATCTCCCTCTCGGTGTAGTGTTCTAGGTCTAAATATGCATGCGCTTCACGGATCCAAGTGTACATCCGCCTAGATCTACCCTAGTCGATCCAAAGAATCTTAACAATGGTACCAGAGCCTACTAGCACGTAGATCTAGAACGGGTACCGATTAGAAAAGAAAAAGATGAAGAGATCCAGCGCGGATCTAGAAAGAAGAAAGGGCTTCGGCCAACAAAGGGTTCGATTGAACCCTAAACTCGATCCCTTCGGATCTGAGAAAAGGAAGGTGATTCGGGAAAAAGAAAAACAGTGTCGTCCCCAACCCTAACCCTAACCCTAATCGGGAAAATCGTGAAAAATCCGAATCAAAGAAACCGAAAGGGGAAGAGGCCGGCCGGGGGCATAGCTCGCCGGGATCCGGCGCCCGCTCGGTGACTGACTGAGAAAGGAGAAGAACCGATTTCAAATCGGAAAAGCAAACCATAACCCTAAAAGGAAGCCTACCTGGGCTTTTACCCACCACCGGCAGCATTGCCACCGCGCGGAAAGGAGACCGCGGCGTCGCTCCAGAACGGCGCGCGGGACAGAGCCGAGACGCACGCGCGGTCACCGGCGGATGCGCTCAGGGCACCAACGCGAGGCCGCTCGACGGCGGCGCGCTCACCCAAAGGGGAGCGCGTGCACCGGCGAGGGGGCCCGCGGCGGCGCCGTACTCTCTTTTCTCTGGCCGCCATGGACAGCTGACGCTGGTGCTCAGTCACTCGGATGCGGTGTGGAGAGAGAAGGGGAGGGAGAGAATGAACCTAGGGTTTCTGGAGGGGAGCGGTCGGGGCGTTTTTTGTCCGGCCGAAAAGCAAGGAGAGCCATCGATCGGAGACGGACGGCCACAAGCGAGTGGGCCAGCGTCGCAGCCTAGGCGGGAAAGGGCGCGAGGCCGAATTCCTGGCCCAGGCCCAGGTTGCGGCCTGGGCACGGGGGTGCGCTGGCGCGCGCGGATGGGCCGCGGGAAGCTAGGTCAGGTGTGCTGGTGCGCGCGCGCGCGTGAACAGGCCATGGGCCGCATTTCGCTGGGCCACGCACGCTCTGGATCGGGCTGAAATGGCCAAATAAATAGTAAAGTCACAGTTTTGTTTTTTCTTATTTTCCAAAAAACAATTTGATCAATTTGAATTGAATTTTTGTGATAATTTTCTGTACAAAATTTATCCAACGATAATTTTGTTCAGTAAATAGTAAAGTTGCTTCTAGAAAATAGGAAAATGATCATTGAATGTTAATGTTTCCGCTGCGTATTTAAAGTAATTATGGACTTTTAATTAAATTCGAACCAACGGGAGAATTTGATTTTAAGAGCCAAGAGATAAAAATGAGTTGATTATGATATTGTTATTTTCTGACCAACGTTGTTAATAGCAATATTATAATTTTAATGATTATGCATTATTTCTATTTCTGCCCAACGGTGATGTAGATTTAATGTATAAAATAATTGTATATTTTAATTTTGACCAACGTTAAACTAAGGCATGCAATTATTGTTGTTATTTCTGTTCTCACACTACTTGAATTGTGTTTTCAGGATGATACAACTTAATGAGTTGTATTAAAGAGATCCCCACTCTAAAAGGTGATAACTATATTGAGTGGAAGAAAAAGATAGACCTGACTTTTATCCTCGCTGAGGTGGACTGGGTTGTCACCACACCGTGTCCCAAAGAACCTGTGGCACCGGTGAGGGAGACAGATGAGACTGATGCTACATTGCAGAACAGAGAGCGGGATTTTGCTCCCGTAAAGATGTCCTATGACCTTGAGCATAGGAAATGGGTCACTGCCAACAAGAAGTGTTTGGCAGTGATAAAGAACACGATTGAGCCTGCTATTGTGGGCTCAATTCCAGACTGTGACACGGTCATAGAGTACCTAGATAAAATAAAGAGTCAGTTCACTGGCTCTTCAAAGACATATGCAACCCAGCTGATCAAGCAGCTGGTTACAGAAAGGTACTCTGGTGGCGGCAGTGGCATTAGAGAGCACATACTGAGAATGAACAATCTGGCATCTAAGCTCAAACCAATGGATTTGGCACTCAAGAATGAGTTTCTTATTCATTTGATTTTTGCTTCTTTGCCCAAAGAATTTGACACATTTATTGTTAATTACAACATACAGCCTGAAAAATGGGATTTAGAAAAGCTCATAGCCATGTGTGTGTAGGAGGAGGAAAGAATAAAAGTTTCACAAGGTGGTTCTGTCAACTACCTAAAAGATAAGAAAAAGAACTATAATAACAGCTCTTCCTCCAAGTCATCTGGAAAAGGTCCCATGCAATAGTCTCAGAACCAGCAATTCCTAGTGGCTAAAGACCAGTGTCTCCACTGCAAGAAGACGGGACATTATAAAAAGAATTATCCTGATTTCTTAAAGATGATTATGAAGAATAAAGGTGAGAACATTATTACGTTCGTAAATGAATCCTTGTATGTAAAGTTTTCAAAATCTACTTGGTGGATTGATTCAGGTGCAACTATTCATGTTGCTAATTCATTACAGGGATTCCGTTCGATGAGAACTTTACAAAGAAGCGAAAGTTTCATTAAAGTCGCAAATGGAGTACAAGCAGATGTTGAGGCCGTTGGAGATCTTCCTCTAGAGCTTCCAGATGGCTTCATAATTTTTCTTAGAGATGTTCTTTATGTACCTTCTTTGCAAAGAAACCTGATTAGTGTATCAAAGTTGGACCATGATGGTTATGATTGCCATTTTGGAAATGGCAAATGTCGGATATTGTTTAATAATAAATATGTTGGTCTTGCCTTCCGACAAGACGAGCTTTATTTGTTATCACTTCGTGAAAATGTGAATTCCGTATGTGATATGAATGAAAATGTATCCTCGTCGAATAATGGAAACAGAAAACGAAAGAGAGCTCACGATGCGTTGTCGAAATTATGGCACTGTCGTTTAGGCCATATTTCGAGGGGGAGAATAGAAAGACTAGTTAAGAATGATATTCTTCCTCCATTAGAGCTCTCAGAGTTAGAACAATGTAAAGATTGCATAAAAGGAAAGTATGTAAAGAAAATTAAGAAAGATGCCAAACGAAGCATAGGAATCCTACAGATTATTCACACAGACATATGTGGTCCTTTTCCTATGAAAAGTGTGGATGGTTATGATTCATTCATAACATTCACAGACGATTACTCTCGGTTTGGCTACATTTATCCAATTAAAGAAAGAACAGAAGCGTTGGATAAATTTAAAATATTTAAAGCAGAAGTTGAAAATCAGCATGATTTAAAGATTAAGATAGTCAGGTCTGACCGTAGAGGAGAGTACTACGGTCGGCATACCTCATATGGACAAGTTCCTGGACCTTTTGCAAGGTTCTTATAGGAGAATGGTATAGTCGCCCAGTATTCAACACCGGGCGAACCTCAGCAGAATGGAGTAGCTGAAAGGCGTAACCGTACCCTGATGGATATGGTGCGTAGTATGATAAGTTACTCCACTTTACCCATGAGTCTGTGGATGGAGGCGTTAAAAACCGCCATTCATATTCTCAATAGAGTACCAAGTAAGTCGGTGCCCAAAACACCGTATGAGTTGTGGACAGGAAGAGTACCCTCACTTAACCACTTGCGTGTGTGGGGGAGCCCTGCTGAGGCTAAAGTTTTTAACCCAAACATTGGGAAGCTAGATCCCAAAACAGTGAGTTGCCATTTCATTGGCTACCCAGAAAAGTCAAAAGGTTTTTGTTTTTACTGTCCTAACAGACATACAAAGTTTGTGGAAATTTGAGACACGCTGTCTTCCTAGAGGATGAAATGATTAGGGGGAGCATGGTAGCTCGAGAAATTGACCTTGAAGAGAAGCGGGTGTATGCACCCACTCCGATCATTCATGAGCCATTTTTCTCACTACCTGCTGTTGCTGCACCAACAGTACAAGACACTGTGGTGCCAGCACCTGTTGTTATCCCGCCTGTGGCAACAATGAATGATGATGAGGAACCTGTGGCTCAGGATCCTATAGAACCTATTGCCACACATGAGGGGGAGCAACAACAGCCTCAAACCGAAAATGTGCCAATTGAGGAGGCCCCTAGAAGGTCTCAAAGAGTTAGAAAATTAGCTATTCCTGCTGATTATGAAGTGTACAACACTAAAGAATTTCAAATGGAGGATGATCCCACCTCATTTGAAGAAGCCATGAAAAGTGATCATTCATCAAAGTGGCTTGAGGCCATGGAAGATGAGATGAGATCAATGAATGCAAATAAAGTTTGGGATTTGGAGATAATTCCTAAAGGAGCCAAAACAGTAGGCTGTAAATAGGTCTATAAAACAAAACTTAACTCTCAAGGGAATATAGAGAGATATAAAGCCCGACTTGTGGCAAAAGGCTTTACACAAAGAGAAGGGAATGATTACAATGAGACCTTTTCTCCAGTCTTATGTAAGGATTCCTTCAGAATCATAATGGCATTAGTGGCACATTACGATTTGAAATTATATCAGATGGATGTAAAGACAGCATTTCTCAACGGAGACTTAGAGGAAAATGTTTACATGGCACAACCGAAAGGTTTTGTCATGGAAGGAAAAGAACGTTTGGGATGCCGCCTAAAGAAATCCATTTATAGATTAAAACAAGCTTCAAGACAGTGGTACTTGAAGTTTGATCAGACAATAAAGAATTTTGGGTTTAAAGATAATGTTGAGGACAATTGTGTCTTCGTAAAGTTTAAGAATAGGAAGTTTATCTTCCTTGTCCTGTATGTGGATGATATCTTACTTGCTAGTAGTGATGTCAGTCTACTACTGGAGACAAAGAAGTTTTTGTCCTCAAAATTTGATATGAAAGATCTTGGTGAAGCTTCGTTCGTTCTAGGGATCGAGATTCACCGAGATAGAGGTAAAGGGGTATTAGGACTGTCACAAAAGGCATACATAGAAAAAGTCTTAAAGAAATTCAGTATGCACAAATGTAGTTCCTCACCTGCTCCTATAGTCAAGGGCGACAGATATGGGGATTTTCAATGCCCCAGAAACCAATATGAGATCGATCAAATGAAAGTGGTTCCATATGCTTCAACTGTCGGAAGCTTGCAATATGCTCAAGTGTGTACGCGTCCTGACTTGGCATTTGTTACCGGATTACTTGGCAGATTCCAGAGCAATCCTGGAATAGAACACTGGAAATTGGTAAAGAAAGTCTTGCGTTATTTGCAAGGAACAAAAGGCCTCATGATAACGTATAGAAGATCTGATTCACTCCATATAGTGGGATATTCAGATTCTGATTATGCGGAAGATAATAGAAAATCCATGTCTGGATATGTGTTCACTCTCGCAGGGGGAGCTATTTTATGGAAAAGCTCAAAATAAACCGTCACTACATCGTCCACAATGTATGCCGAGTTTGTAGCGTGTTATGAGGCAACGGGGCAGGTGAACTGGCTAAAGAAGTTCATACCCGGTTTGAAGGTGGTTGACGACATCAATAGACCACTGAAGTTATACTGCGATAATAATCCAGCAGTACAGTATGCTCACAACAATAGGTCAAGTGGTGCTGCCAAACACATTGACATAAAGTATTATGTTGTGAAGGATAAAGTCCGGGATCAAATGATAAGTCTTGAGCATATAAGTACCGAAAAGATGCTCGTGGATCCGCTTACAAAAGGCTTACCACCCAACGTGTTCAGAGAACATGTAGCCGGCATGGGTTTAAGGGAAAGCCTATGATTCCTGGACTATAAAGGGCCCAAAAGTTAAAGTAACTATTTCAGATCAGAGACGTGCATTATAGCTGTTAAATCTTTCGGCGATTGACCGTGACGATGAGACATGCTCTATGCATCATCTGTGAAGAAATGAGTAAGGATAAAAGGATTGAAGTTTAAAGTTTAAAGATAAAAGTAATAGTGAGATCAAGGGGGGAATGTTAGATTGATCTCCTAACGGCTTATTGGGCCTTGGTCACGCGTCCTGATCGGGGGCGCCCAACCCTACATGGTTGGTGGGCCCCCGTCGCACTGCGCTATATAAAGAGGTGGGGGCCGGCGGCTCAAAGCATGAGGTTCGCCGTGAGCCGCAAACCCCACCAACAAACCCTAGACCGATCTAAGAGGGTGCGCAGCCAGCGACGGGAAGCTCCGCTGACCCTCGCCCTCGTCACTGCTACGCCCCGTCTGCACTGCATCGACGTCCGTGCAACCTCTACTCCACCCGTCGTTGCCCGTGTGCTGCCTCCATCACCGAACCAGCGATGACCAGCACAACCGCGACTTCATCGGAAGGCTCAGGTTCATCACCAGCACCTCTCTACCATATCTCCCTCTCGGTATAGTGTTCTAGGTCTAAATGTGTATGTGCTTCACGAATCCAAGTATACATCCGCCTAGATCCCTAGTCGATCCAAAGAATCTTAACACTGGGTGGTCGGCCGATGGGGCAGAGGCGGCGTGCCCGTGATGCGCCGCCGCCAGCGGAGGGGTTTCCTTTTCCTATTTCTTTTTGTTTTCCCGTTCGGAGGACTACGGCCGTAACAAACTTAGGGCCGTTTCTGGGCGAGGTTGCGACCGTATTTTCCGAACGGCCGTATCGTGGGCGAGGTTATGAGTGGGGCACGCACGCGATAACCTCCGTTATTTTTTAGTGTAGAGATCGAGAAGAGAAGAGAAGAGATATACTGGATGGATTCGTACGACATAATGACTTGAGCCTGTACGTGTTTTTTGTGTCATATATGTATATAAGCACTTGAGCTTGTACGTTATTTAGCTTCTGTTTCCAGTTCCGCAGACGTACGCGTTGCAGGATACGGACTCAGTAGATGTGACAAGCGTCACGAGCGGGGAAACAACACGGACTCCGTATATACTCCGTAGAGTAGACGTGGGCGGACATCCGTAAAGCGGAGCGAAGCTTAGACATTTTTAGGTGTATATATAATACCTATTGCTATCGTCCGCGCAAATAATCGCCCCGCTCGACTCTTCTCTACGCACTTACGTGACTCCGTTTCCTACGTACGTCCTACGTGACTCTCTCAACCTCGACTCAAACAAGGGAGTCTATCTGATATACAAATTGGTTACCTACGTCTACGTGCGTCCGTTTCCTACGTACGTCCGTTCACCGTCGCCAGGGGCATCCATCTCCAAGCCGTGGTGGTCGCGCTTAGGGTGCCAGAGTCGCCCGTGTGGATGGACAGCAGCGGCCATGGCCAGGTCGCTGCACCTGGCGAGGCTCATGGGTGCCGCGCGTACCAGCCCTGCACAGGGCCGCAAGCACCGCACCGAACGCTGCCCGAGTGGGGCCGTCCTTTGCGCCGCCGCCGGGTGCCATGCCGCTGGCAGCTCCGGCGAGAGTCCGGCCAGGCGCGTTGCGCAGGCCCTTGCACCACTTTCGCACGCGCGTGTGCGCGCAGCGGCGAACACCGGCCTAGCGGTGCCCGTGCTCTGCTCTCTGCTCCAGCAGTGTGATGTCAGCATGTCATCATGCTGATGTCATATACTTCCTTTTCCCTTGGAAAATAAAATCAGGAAATACACTAGAAATACTAAAATGCAATGCACATGAGCCGTTCAACTCTGAATGCCTGTCATTAACCGGCCCAGGCCCACACCCTCCTCACCATGTACCGTTCAAGAACTACATGAATTAGTTTTCTAGAATACCAGTAATTGATTAATTAGGCTATATAATCCAATGAATATGAAATTTTTACTATAGTTCAATCATACAATAATTAACCCACCATAAAAAATTCATCACAATTGGACCATAGAAACTGTAGCTATGAATTATTCTAATTAATTACAGAAAAGCATAGATCTAGAGCCGCAACAAAAACTTTGTACTAAAGCATACCATATTATATGTTCACTGTGTAGATCTACTCACGTGGAGTCCAACAAAATTGAGTTTTCTATTTTTTATGATTTTCTGTGATTTACTATGATTTTCAAAGATTCGGCCGAAATAAATAAATAAAAAAGACAAAATCGTCTTCAAAACTGCTTATAACAGGGTCAGGAAGGTAAGATGAACGGTTTTAAAAGTTGAGGTAGGTGTTTTACCCGGTTTTAAAGTTCAGGGAGAAAAAACGGACTTTCGCGAAAGTTGAGAGGTAACGCGGACTTTTTCTTTTTGCAGTGCAGCGTAAACTTAAGCCCGACCGACTTCAGAAGTTGAGCCCACGAAGGGCTAGGCTTAGCCCAGCAACGGCAATCCCTGGCAGCGGGTCCAGATGGATCATTGGGCCGGTGCTTCTACTTTCTTCACTGCTTCAGTTTTTCTTCATCTTCTTCTTTTTTTTCTTCCCAGAATTTTCACGTTGGTATATTCTCATCATAGCGACAGCACTGATGCGATGGATGTCGGCAAGTGGTTGGCCAACAAGCAGGTTTTCCTGATGCTCATCTCTAGGTTCGCGAAAAAGGAAAAATCGACTGAAATCTTTTGCATCGGTGGCAATTGGCATTTCCACCTCGCTGCTGCACAGTACAGATGTCAGAATATGTGCCCTGATATATAGGGAGATGGCACAGCCGCAAATCTCCTCCTCTTGAAATGGCGAGCCAAGATGATCCCGGAGACGTGGACCGTTCGTTCAGTGAGGCAGCAGGAAGGAACAAGGCAAAAAGCGGAATCCTACTCTCGGCTCTCGTTGGACAGGGCAACATACTCTAGTCTTTTCCAGCTTGCATGTGTACATCGGCTCAACACAACTATTTCCTTTTTCCTAAAGAAAACTTGTGCAGCTGAAGCCATCCACGTGGACTACTAATAGTAGTAATGGTTGGTGATGACCGATAGCATAGCAGGGTCTATATTCCGTAGGTACGTTCGCTTGAACTTATCAGCCGACTTATCAAGTAGAATATACAGTGTTTTTCTTTCACAACAAAACAGATTCGGTCGGCTTATCAGCCGACTTTAATACCAGCTGAACATGCTACATTATGAACCTCCTCAGAAACGTATATATATACTCTATTTCTCCGAAATTGTTGTATAGTAGCAGTTCTTACGACAGGAACAGTAATGTCTGTGTAATCTTACCGACGGGCCTCCTCATATATACCACGTTTAGTGCAAAAGCAGACGGGAGCATTGCTAAAAACCTAAAATAAAGACCAGCTATCAGCTTTCACACCGCGCTCTCGCTGTATGTAACTCAGCCCTTGTTTAGTTCGCGAAAAGTTAGAAATTTGGCTACTGTAGCACTTTCGTTTTTATTTGGCAATTAATGTTCAATCATAGACTAATTAGGCTCAAAACGTTCGTCTCGCAATTTCCAACCAAACTGTGCAATTAGTTTTTTTTCGTCTACATTTAATGCTCCATACACGTATCGCAAAATTCGATGTGATGGATACTGTAGCACTTTTTGAAAAAACTTTTCGTGAACTAAACAAGGGCTCAGCTGTGCCGCAAAACATTTCTAGAAAAAAAAAACGCGTCTTTATCGATCTTTCAACGGTGATTGGGCGATGGAGACCACGACGAGACCGACGCTAACACGAGCGGTCCAGGAAATCAATCTAGGCAGCACGCCATGCATCATGCATGTATGTGTGCATGCTGGGTTACTTCCGGTCCGTGTTCGGGTACAGTCAGCCCCGGGCGCGCGCGTCGTGGTCGACAACAAGCTATCGGCTTGTTCGCTGGTTGGTTTCTGGGCTGGTTTGAGCTGGCTGGTGCTGGTTTGTTGTGAGAGGAAAATACTGTTGGCTGGCTGGTTTGGGCTGGCTGAAACCAACAAGCGAACAGGCTGTATATATTTACGAAATTGCACCTAACGTGACATCCAAGTCAATGATATGGAGGATCCTAGTGTGTAGGTGTGGCCCTGAGTACGATCTTCAATCCAATGCGATTATAACGGAGGATTAATTAGGGCCAGCGCTTTTCTTTGATGCGGATCCCATCTGACGTCGATGGAGATATATCGAAGGCGAGCACTCGAGACTAATCTCAGGATTATAATAGAGACGCTGTTCCCTTCTAAACAGTAAGCTAATAACTTGACATGGAGACTCGATCGAATGACGCACGATCGTATCGATGTCATTCCTCCATGTCACAAGGTTGCTTGATTAATAGGAGCTCTGACGCTCTGTTACGGTGCTCTGATGGGCGACCGACCTCTTTCCCCCGAAGCGGGCTGGGGGACGCATGCATCTGCCGCGCTTTCTTCATTCGCAACACCCCGTTTGGAAGATGAGAGCGTGGTGGTGGTGCTTCGCCAGAGAATTGCCGATCGCGGAACCTGGCACGCGGCTCGCCTGGAGTCCTGTGTGGCAACAAGCTAGCCAGCAGCGACTAATTGCGGCCGGGCGTGTGTCGCCCGACGGCCGACGGCCAGCGCGCCACGCACCAGACGGAACGAGATTGCCCAAAACCACCCGCGTGGTACGGCTTTCGATCCTCGTGTCGTGCCGACACTCCAGTTCCCCGGACAAGGAGGTCAACCTCGTGAGTGCGCCATGCAGGGGCTGCGGCCCGACACGTCAAAAAGGGGCCGGGACGACCGCGACGCTAGCTTCGTTCTATAGCTACCTACCTGCTGCCTGCGTAACATCATATCGTCGTCGCGTCAGTCGTGAGTCGAGAGCCCTCCCCACGCCACCTCGGTGATTGACGAGGCCAGATTCCCCGTAGGCGCGATGGCGACGGCCGGCGGTGGACAAGGAGGCGATCGAGGTTCGAAGATGACAGCGAAAGAGCTAGCCCCACGACCGTTGCACGCGCAGGACATCGGTAAGGGCGGAAGCTGGAGGTGCGTGGGCCGTGTGCTGCACAAGCGTCCGCACGACGAGATGGGGTGGGGGCGTGGGCTACTACAGGCCCGTCACACACACCTTGCGGGCGTAATCCCGTGTTGGCATGCAACGCGAGAAAATCAACTAGGCCGGGTCCGCGTTCTCAAAACACGGTCTCAGGACCGTGTTCGCTCAATCACGCTACAACCGGTAGCAGTAGCATAGGAAGCGGATTGCGCGCGGCGCGACAAGCTTCCGCTGCACGTGCACGTCGTCTCTCCAAAACGGAGCAACCCCGTGTTGGCGTGGAACGCGAGAAGACGAACCAGGATCTCGGCACCGCGACGCCAACGCCGTTCCAAACATGGCCGTCGGTTTCCATGCTCGCGTGCGGCCGGAAGCGCACGACGAATCACGGGTTACGACGTTCCGGGGTTCGCCGAGAGGATGGGGGGCAGTTTGTTTTTGCCCTTTAAATTAAAGCAAGGTGCCAGTTTTAAGCAAGAGCAAGAACACCGTGTGCTGGTAAGCTGTTGTTTTAGTACAGTATTTATCTTTTCGCTCTTTTCATTTCTGTGCATCGATCGATCACTCGCTTCTACATCTTCCTCACTCAGTAGTAGCTGATGCATCGTTGTGTATACTGCTGTACGCGCGGACGTAATCAACCGATGCTCCGTGTGACGTCCGCTTTGACGTTTTCCCCCGCATACGGCTGGCTGGCTGTAGCATCGTATAGTATGTAGCAGAGTTGTTGGACGTAAGCGTCGCCTGGGCTGTTTGCCCTGGATTCAAATAGGAACGGCTCTCAACATTTTCCCCATTTGCGACAGGAAAAACGAACAGTTTCATCGAGAGAGAAAAATGGACGGAAATTGTTTTTTTATGCTTTCTTATATACTAGTTATACACATACACAAATCGAGCAACTTATGCTAACTTAAAATATACGTAAATCTTCTCTTTGATTAAATAGCTAGGCTTCGTTATTTAAGTTATTATCCTACTCAAACTTGGTGCATGCGGCAAGTTTGTTACTGAACAAAGCAAGCAGCTAGCTAGCTCCTCCCTATGTGTAGCAATATACTATCTTGGTTTCAAGCTGGTAGCATGCAAGATTATACTATATGGTTCCCTAGTCACCGTATTTTTTTTTCCAGTTTTGCAGCGATGTAATAATGACTCAGTTGACATGACTGCGGCTTGGTCATGTATACACACACAAAAAAAAAACAGGCCATGTCAATCGGGGAAACATAAAAATCAGGAGGAACAGCCAAAGGAAAAGGAAGGGGACCCAGCCACTGAGGTGCTGCTGACCCTGCAAGAAAAGAAATCCTTGAGTGAGCAATTCAAACACGACACGACAGAGGAGCGGCGAGCATGCAAAAGTCGTATCGCGTGAAATTTGGCTGAAACGGGTTAAAAACACTGTTCTGGCTGAATTGTTGTGAGAGAAAAACACTATTATAACTAAAAAAAGAAGTTGAACATGTGATAAGCCGAACAGGGCCGACGTGTCGGTCTACTGCAGAACAGTATATATACCTCAAGGGTGTGCAGCAGACAGGAACTCACGCGTGATCGATGGGCCTTTCGTTCGCCTTTTCTCACGTGTTCCTGCCATGCATGGTAGTACCTGCCTTGGTGCCTCCTATCGGGCCATCGCCATTGCTGTTCCTCGTCAAGCATGTTGGTATATGCCACACATGCATGCATAGTTTGTTAGTAATAAGTAGTAGTAGTATTACTATTACCATACTCCCTCCATCCCAAATTGTAAGTCATTCCAAGAATCTTGGAGAGTCAAAGTTTTTCAAGTTTGACCAAATTTATATAACAAAATAATAATATTTATCATACCAAGTAAGTATCATTAGATTCTTCATTAGTTATATTTTCATATTATACCTATTTGATGTCATCAATCTTTGTGTTTCTCTCTATAATTTTAGTCAAACTTGAAAAATTTTGACTCTCCAAGATTCTTGGAATGACTTACAATTTGGGATGGAGGGAGTACTATACTAGGACAGTAGTACACACATGCAATTTAAATGGTTTGTTGACTTCAATCCATATGGATAATAAGAAGAAGAAGAAGGCGGGCGATCTAACAAACTTGCTCTGAGGAAAACGAAAACCCAACAGACGTACTGCACGTACGTACGATTACGCCTCCTCATCCGCGTCCTAATCCCTGACCAAAACAGCAGCCTTCGCAACTTCATTTTCTGTACGTACGTTACGCCAAAGTCCAAACCAAACACCCCCCGCGCACAGCTCAGCTATGTTGCTCGGTCCTGTTCCGCAACGACCTCCATATATGGCTAGCTGTAGCAGTGCAGCTTGCTGCTGCTAGAACTAGCTAGCCACCCTTAACTACCGTATTAGCCCGGTCGTATCTAATCAATGTGCCGTGCGTGCAGGAGAACATGCACACAGCAAGAAAAGAGATGAAGGAAGATGAATAGTGCTGCTACATACAGTAGGCCATTTTTTTCTTTTGAAAAAAAGGCCGTTCCTAATGCATGAGAAAAAGGGCAGCCTAGATTAGGTACGGTGGGAGTAGGGGGAATTAATTAGTGCACGGTTTGGTTGGCAACTTTGCATGGCTTGTGGAGCGAGCTGAGGCGCTTTGCTTTTCCGTTGTGGCGTGGCGTGGGCTAGCAAACCCGGCTCAATCATGCAGGTTACTCATGCAAGGCAAGTGCATCACGCCATCATCTCTTTTTGTGACGGCGACGGCCTCTGACTCCCTCGCTCTCCGCCTCTGCCCGATCGATCCATCACCTCCGTCCGTCCCCCTCGTTGTCGTCGTCGATCGTAGCCGTAGCGGAAGCCGCATGCACCTCGCGCGCGCACGAACCGCCCCTCTGTAGTCTGTGCCGGCTCGCTCCTCCAATCCGTCCTGCCGCGCGGGAGAGAGAGGCGGAGGCGGCCGGCAGCGATCGACGTCGTCGCGATGAAGAATCAACTAGCAGCAGCCAGCAATAACGTGTGGCTGTGCTGGTCCGTTCGTGCGTGCGTAATCTGATGTGTAATGCGGCCACTTAGCTGCGTCGCTTTGGGATTGCATAACTTCAAAGAGGAGCCACCATGATGCTCCCCACCGTACCCCTCGCTCGCTAGCTAGCTTATGGCCTCCTTTTTCGATCGCTTCTGCTGTGCGTTCGTTGCTTCCCTTTCTAGAGGCCAGGCACATGTCAGCAGGATCAAGCCTCATGCAGGGAGAGAATCCTGCAGAATCCTTTATTTATTTTGCCCACGACGACAGAAGATGGAGACACGCACTACGCACTCGATCACGGTAATTAAATCATTGGTTATTATTATTAGTGGGCGGTGATTCTTCCATCTACATCATGCCATGCATGCAGCACTCATGCACGATTTGATTCACCCCTATACCGCACGTACGTACCTGCTGTACGTGTATAGTGCAATTCAACGACCGTGCAAATTGCGGAGGTGATGGCAGCTTTTGCAATACTTTTCTCCCTTGAACTTATTGACCGATTTATCAGCTAGAATTTATAGTATTTTTTTCTCACAACAAAACAGCTTCAACCGGCTGAGCTGAACGGGCCCCACTCTCAAGTCGTCCGAACGAGGGAATCAACGTCAGATACGAGACTTACCAGTACAGCATGCTGGACGACTTACGTAGCAGTTGTGTCTCGTCCGGCTACCAGCTCGGTATGTACTAAAACTGGAGTTTCCTTGAAGAAATGAACAGGTGCAAAAAGCGGAAGCTAGCTAGACGGGGATATATAGGATAGATACACACAAGTTGTGTCGTTGTGTCGAACATATTATACACATGTAACTGTCGCCCTTTTCCTGGCCTTCGCTTTTCCCTCCCTGTGGGTGAAAGAGGCCGGCCGGCTTGTCTTTAACCACTGTGTTGCGGCTACCTCGAGTGAAAGGGAAACCCTAGCTGCCTGCCATGCCTCCATGGCGAGAGGTAACTTCGTCAGAAGAATTGGGGAAGAAGCATTATATATATTGAATTGTTCCAAACGGTACAAGCAGGAAGTACCAGATTCAGCGAATTCTTTACACATATGCCTTGAGTTTCACTCACCATGCAACATGCGTGCAGGTTTGTTTAATTACCTGACAGTTGCAATGCTGAATATCATTTTTTTTTCTTGCGAAACAAATGCCAAATATGTAGACAATTATTGGTGAATGCATGCTTTCGCACTTCAGCGCGCATCTGTGTACAAGTCAAAATCCTCAACCAAACACGCAGAAATGGTCGCCAAACATCCGAAGAAACAGGTCACCTGTCTTATAAGTGACTGAATGCAAATGCATGGGTACGGTGCTTCAATGTCCATGCATGCATGCAGCACAAATTGCAGCCGAGCTGAGAAAGAGCACGTACGAGTGCACAACCGTCAGGCCTTCTAGGGCAGTACCTAGGACCTAGCTTAGCTAGTAGGTCCCTAACTGAAATCTAACAATTGGGGGAGAAGAATCGAGAAGTACGACATCAGCAGGCTGGAGACGACGCTAAGCGGGAGCCTGATAGGTCACCAAACGCCCACACGCCCGTGCTGGCTAGCTACACCCGGTGGTCTCCGTGCTACGCTAGCTAACCTGCATGCTGCTTTCTCCAACGCACGCTAGCTCTCTAGCCATATCGTCCCCCCCCGGCCGGCCGCTACATCATTGTCGTCGACGATCACTTGCGGTTGCAGTTGCAGGCCTCCTTGGCAACTCATTTCTGTCATGGCGCCATACTACACTAGCTATACAACTGGTGGTTGCCATCATTTGGCACTAGTCTTCAAGTTACACTAACGAGGGGTACTAGCTAATCCCTGTACTGAGCCGCGCTTAAACAAACAAAGTAGTAGCTACAGCAGTTCGGTCGTCGTCGTGTGTTTCGTGTTTCCCCTCGTGACAATAATTAATACGTCATTTATATTGTGAAGAACAAGTAAAGTAACAATAATAGTGCCGTCGTCTTCTCATAAGGAAAAAAAAGGTCTGCATGCTCTGCTCTACACGACAAGTTCAGTTTCTTGCACTCACTGATTAAAGAACAGCGGACCCCCCCCCCGCCCCCCCCCCCCCCCCCCCCCCCCCCCCACACACACACACCCACCCGGGCCCCCCACCAAAAAAAAAAAGTTGGCATACACTACACGAGCTCAGCGCTCCATCATGCATCATGCTAACTTTGGGCGCCTGATTTTCTGGCGTGCGAGCCAAGTGCGGATTCTCTCCTGCATGATAATGCAGCTTTAATTTGTTGTGACTTGTGAGTGTGATCAGGGCCCTCGCTTTTAGTGTACTGAACGCTGAATGATTGCGCAATTGATCCATCGCCGGCATCCTCAAGGCAACGAACGAGATCGATTCGTAGAACTGAACATGTGTATCGCACTTTCCCTTTATATTCTCTACTCATCGTACGATCGATTCTTGTCAGGTGCGTGCATAACTGCATATATGACCTGGAACTGTCGCTTGTTTTGCAGCGATATGGAGTATCTACCTGGGACCCCTCCGGCCGGTTAATTATTCCATCGATCCATCTCTTTAAGCTTTTCTTGCAGCTGATGAGACAGAAGCGGTTATTATGTGATTTCCACCTAGCTTTCATGCGAGATGTAGCTTTCAGCTTTTCACAATGTTTCTAGAATTAGTACGTAGGTTACACCATTTTGATGCGAGCTGCTCCGATCCGTACATTTTGTTCAATTCTCGATACTATTGTGTGAAACCGACTGAAGACCATTTACTTCAAATTAGATAGGTATCAACCGTCCGATGAAGACAAAATAACAGCAGAACTGTCAAAAGCATTAATTTACCGGTTCTTGTAAAATTAGAACCGTTACACTACGCTGACAAGACATCGATGCCAATGCGTAACAAGAACCGCAAGGTTAAGCACTCCCAAGTATTATTCGTTGATCTTTCACCATAGATACATCTGTGAGTAATTATGACAATGCTTGTTTTTACCAACTGGCATATATTCCCTTTTGACTTTTGATTATCCATGTCGGTTTGTATTTATGAGCCGGCACATATAGTTATGCTGGCTCTAGGCGACACACAAGTATATATTGTGTAATTTGAATTTTAGCTTACTTCTGTAAAATCATATTCCCTCTGTCTAAGAATAAATAGATTTCTAGTATAAAATTTGTCTACAAATAAATCAATCTGTAGGAGACTCAACGGTCCACTAGCCCATTCCCCCCCTCAAAGTCCCCTAACATTTACGGGCTACCTCTTTTCCACCGATCTAGGCTTGAGTTTCTGCAATCGGATGGGTTTAGTAAATGCTATAATTATTATGCAACTCAAATAAGTGTGAAACTACTCTAATTAATGAAGGGTAGTATAGTATTTTCTCTGTTATACTAATCTGTCCTAAGTTTGTTAGGAATCTATCTATTTATTCAGGGATAGAGGGAGTAATTTTTTTCACACAGATTCCGATGGAAACATGCTTTATAACAAGAAGAAGGAGCAAAGTCCCTTTCTGGCCTTCACATTTGTCTAATTTTGCCCATCAGTTATGAATCTGAGTAAATTTTGCACCTCAACTGTCAATTTCGACCCCTCGGCTTGGTTTTGGTGGTTTCCTGATGGTTTAGGCCCACATTCCAGTATAGATCCACGTGTAAGATACTCCATTTCTCTCTTGCTCCCTTCCTCACACTATCTCTGCCTCCATCTCCCTCTCCCTTCACTCCTCTCTCTTTTCGCCACCACCGCCTTATTCACACTCCATCATCCATGGCACTGCGCCAACCGCACCAAAGGAGGTGTGTGTGCACGAGCCCTCCACTATACCCCCTTCCCCATTATCTCCCTTATCTAGCGCACAAAAATATCAGCTATGTAGTTGTCTCCGTGGCCATCGTCCACAAGTGTGGTAGGTAGAAGCACACGCCAGCAGCATATCGAGGCCGGCCTCAGAGTTTTGGATGTGATCTTGAATGACTTGAGAGGGTGGATGGAGTGTGGAAACACTTACTCTAACTTGTAACAACCATGGGTCACTCTAGCACACCGAAACAAGTCAGGCAACCTTATATATATAGTCCAATTCCCTCCAAAGAACCGTAGTTGAACAAAATGTCAGAAGGTTCCTCTTGGATCCATTCAATTGGTAATGGAGATACGATGCCCTCATTATTCTCAACTACTTTAGTTTCAGAATCCTAAATGACTTCATTTTGTTTGGTGTACAAATTATGCCTAGCTGTCTCTAAATCTTTTAATAAGTCAAAAGTATTAGAATCATTTTGCTCAATTATGGCACCCATATCATAAGTAAAATTTATAATTTCTTCCCTTGCTAAAGCAAAAAACAGGTTACTATATGAATTGTTGCCTTAAAAAATTCTCTTCTTAGCCATCTTTTCATTCTTCTCCAAGATGGTGAGGGTAGTGTCCATCTTGAACCTTTCACTTCTTCTTCTGTCTTGGAACTATTGATGGTTTTCCTTCTCATCATCTACCTTCCATTTTTTCTATTTTTATTCTCTACTTTCTTTTGAGCTAATTCTTCCTTGTTAATTTCCCCACTAGGATCATTAGTTTCTTGAGTGTTGATGATGATACCATCAATGACGAAGACTTTAGGAGATTCAGTTATGTTTTGCTGTTCAGCCTCACTTTGTTGGACTTCAGCAACCTTAGCTGATAGAAGCTCACAGATATTCGCTTTGTTCTTGCTATGAAATACTAAATCTATCCTAAATTATAATACGTTTTGGCTTTTTTAGATACATTGCTTTTACTATGTATCTAGAAAAGCCAAAACGTCTTATAATTTAGAACGGAGGGAGTACCTCTTTCATACCTTGCTCGGAACTAATTTGGGTTGGATTATTGACCTTGCTTTGAGGAAGATTGTCCCAAGTCTCCCATGCCCTCAATCAGTTTCAACCTTTCACCAAAGGAATCACTCTTAGATTCTGAATCTTCCAAACGATCAGGAATATGCACCTTCTCCTCATCTTCCATCACAGCATGACCCTTAAAAGCCTTCTGAGCATTACCCAATAACTTGTTTTTCATGACTTCCTCCACCTTAGTGGGAGCAGAAACTAAGGTTGATGTAGACAACTTGGGAGGAGCAAAATACATGGCTTGCTTTCCTATCAGTTGTCATGACTCCCTTTTGCTGCTTCGTCCATCTTCAATCCTAGTGGAGTCAGTCTGGTTTGTTTTATCAAATTCATTCCCTGCTTTTGATCTTTTTGTAGGAGGTTTGTTATCTTCTCCAACCTTGATCTCACTCTTAAGAATTTTGTCATTTCCTTCTTTTGGAACTTCCCTTTCAAATCCAAAGTCAAATAAGCACATACCTAGAGCACCTTCAACATACTTTGGTACCTTAGAAACATCTCTGGAAATCTATCTTTAATCTCACATAATCAAACCTAAATCTAGCTCTTTCATCAATTTCCTTAACTTTACCAACCAACCACCAACTTTAGCTATAGTCTTCACAGATCTTTGATCAGCAGGTATATTGGTAACTCTAAACCAACCTTGTTGCAGTTTACCCTTAATACCACCAGCAGGGGACTAGGGTTCAATGTTAATCTGAGCTTCAACACTTCTCATGGTTAGAGTTTTGAAGTAAGTCCATTGCTTTACCACCTTTTTACTAGGAAACCTCATCACAAACTTTTTCTCAGTACTGGGCCTAATATTCCATCTCCAATAAACATCTGTTCCAACCAAATTCATGAACTTTAGTTCTATTTGTTTATCCGAAACATCCCCCACTTAATAAAGAAATAACACCTCCGTTGACCTTTTCTTTAGGCACCCTATGGTCAATGCACTCATCAATGTAAAATAAGCTCTACTTTAGCAGCACAAAGTTCGGGTCCAAAATTCCATGGTACACATTTCTTACAGTCATAAGTAACGTAACATGATGGTTGAAATCACAAATATCCTACGACAATTTCTAGTTGCATCCTCAAGCCACAAATTTCACAAGCCCCCTAGGACGAGTAACAGTGGTAACCTCTGTTTTCATATACGCTTGTACGATGTCGCCACTTTGAACTTCACCGCTTAGTGGGATCAACATCTTTAGGCCCCCACCGGTCCCATTTCTTCTCATGCATCTCCTCGTGGTGTTCCCACTTGAATTTTAGTACATTTGTCCTGTTCGCTTCTCTTATAATTCGTATTTTTTAGCTTGTTTTTTTAGCTGGAACAGTGTTTTTCTCTCACAACAAATCAGCCAGAACAATATTTTGGCTTGTTTTTTCAGCGAAGCGAACGGAACCATTATAGCTTCCTTAATAATTTTTTGCTATTTTTGATGATTAATTAAATATAGATCTTGTGTGCGTTGTCTGTGTGTAGATATTTTTTACACCTCGTAAGGTTCAAAACGTTAAGTAAAACATTTTTTTGTTGGGCTTCTTGCTGGGAGTGGGAGCATAATTAATTGTTATGCCGCCTCAGTCAGTTTTGGTTCGGAGCACAATACTCGATCCTAATTCCGTGATGAATACTGTAGTTCCAAGGCTGTAACCGTTAAAGTATAATATAAGAAGGTTTGACCACAATGCAATATCCTGACACGTGACCGAAATTCGCATTGTGACTGGACTAGAGAGATTTGATCCAAATACTGTACTACTAGTGTAGTACACGTCTTATGGCCTGTTCGCTGGTTGGTTTCTGGGTTGATAAGCCCAGCTGATACTGATTTGTTGTGGAAAAAAAAACTGTACCATCACTGATAAGCCTTGACTGAAATAAACAAACGAACGTGCTGTTAAACAATTGCTAAAAATCCGATGGCCGGGATACCAAACCGACAGCGTTGCTTGCCGTTTGATGCACATGTTTGCAGTCCGTTTCCGGCCGGAGGGCCGACGCCGACGCCCGACGCCACAGCTGATACTGCTTCGGCGGCTGCACCGCGCAGCATCAGCATCGGGATCGGGGAGACAGTGAGTGATCCCGTTCGGGCCGGAAAAACGGCTCTGTTTTTACACGGCTTGAAGACGACGTCGACCGGCCGGCCTTCCGCTCGACCAGGATGGGACGCGACAGCCGGCAACCCCAAGAATGGGATCGATGCATCGCTGGGCACGCACGATCCACGTCTGTCTAGCGCAGCGTGCGCACCCCCGGCGCGGCCGCGTTGAAACGCTGCTCGCGGCGTACGGACGTCGTAAGAGCGGCTGGGGCACGACCGACGTGGCAACCGGATTGATTATTAGCTTGCTGGTGTGACTGTGGGTAGTAGTGGCGAGATGCATGGAACGGGCACGTGGTGCAGGTGTTGCGTTTTTCCGAGCTCCCTGACGAGGGAGTTTAATGATGGTACCGTGCCACATAAACCGTGTGCCGTCAAGGCAAAAAAATCTTGGTCATATCCTCAACCAACAACCCCAGCTTTTTGCCTCGGTCCTTTGCTTTCCCTGTCGGCGTGGCCCACAACGCGCGACCCAGCGAGCTCCCTGCTGCTCTGCTCTGTTCTGTTCACTTGGATCTCCATTGCTGTGTGAGTCTCTCTCTCTCCTGCCTCCCCGCGCGCACAGAGCACCATTTTTAATCCCACCTTCTCCCACAAACCGGAGTATCTTGAGCTCCAATCCACTGCAGTGCAACTGCAAGCTCTCTCTCTCTCTCTCTCTCTCTCTCTCTCTCTCTCTGCTCGATCGGCTTGCTTCGAAAACACTTGATCGCTGCGTGCGTCGTCTCCCGGGCCGGCCCTCCCCGTACGTGCGCAGTTGTCGGCACGCTACACCATATATAACCCCCGGCCGGTCTCGGCGGATAGAGATGCACAGGCAGTGACGCGCGCCCAAACCGACGACGGACTAGGTAGCTGCTCATCAGCTATCCAGATCGTTCGTTGCTCCTTCCTTCCTTGCTTCCTTCCCTCGCCATCGGCCGCGCCCGTGTCGGGCGGAGCGAGGCGGACGCGTGCGGGAGCAGGAGCGGGAATGGGACGCCACGCGGCCTCCGGCGGCGGCGTGCAGCAGAAACTGCGCAAGGGACTCTGGTCGCCCGAGGAAGACGAGAAGCTCTACAACCACATCATCCGCTACGGCGTCGGGTGCTGGAGCTCCGTGCCCAAGCTCGCAGGCATGAACGCACGCACGCAAGCGCCTCAAGCAGCCTAGCTCATCCATCCATGCATATGCATCTTGCTGCTGCTGCTTCCGTCTCGCCCAGGCTAGTCGTCTCGCGCTGACCGTCATTCGCCATTGATACAGGGCTGGAGAGGTGCGGCAAGAGCTGCCGCCTTCGGTGGATCAACTACCTGCGCCCCGACCTGAAGCGGGGCAGCTTCTCGCAGCAGGAGGAGGACGCGATCGTCGGCCTCCACGAGATCCTGGGGAACAGGTACGCACAATGCGTTTCGGATTGATTTCGCAATGTTTGTTCGGCGACACTGCTAACGGCATCAACGAATTTCGCGGATGCAGGTGGTCGCAGATCGCGTCGCACTTGCCGGGCCGGACGGACAACGAGATCAAGAACTTCTGGAACAGCTGCCTCAAGAAGAAGCTGCGCCAGCGCGGCATCGACCCCAGCACGCACAAGCCCATCTCCGCCAACGCGCCGGCATTGGAGCAGCCGGCGTCGCAAGACCGCAAGCCGTCGGCCACAACCGCCGCTGATGGCGGCGGCTTCGACATGAAGAACCAGCAGGTGTTCGACCCGTTCCCACTGACCGACAGCTTCGGCGGCGGCTTCGACGCGGCGGCTGGCGCCGCATTGTATGGCCACATGGGCGGCGCTGGTGGCTGCGGCAAGCAGGACGCGGCCGCGTTCGTGGACTACAGCAGCGTGCTGGACGTGTCGGAGAACCTGGGCTACGGCGAGAGCTCCAGCAACAGCAGCAACTGGAACTGCGCGCCGGAGGCAAACAATGCGCTCGACGGCGGCGACGCGCCGCTGCACTGGGCCTCCGAGAGTAAGGCCACGCCCCCCTTCGCTGACTACGGCGGCGGCGAGGAGCACAAGTTCTTGCTGCCCTGCCACGGGCAGCAGGAGCAGAGCCTGCCGCATTTCGACTTCGACATCAGCCGGGGCGCCGTGGTCGGCGAGTTCAACCTCGAGTTCTTCTGAAGGTTCAGTTTGTGAATTTCAGCAGTATAATTACCGTATATATATATATATACTGTATTATTGTTAAAGGCATTTCACACGGAACAAATTGGGAGCTTAGAGACCGTGCTTTGTTAATTTCCTCTAGTCGTCCTTACTCCACCTTAACAGTGTTTTGGGCATCTTCATTTTTATGTTTTCTCTATGTCTAAATAAAGGCATATACATATATATACAAATGTAAACACAGTGTAGTAGCTACTCCTATATTAAGGTTTTTGTAAGAATACGCTTCTTACTTTCTGTACTCAGTTCACTGTCTATTGGCTACGGCTACTACTACCAAAAAAACACTATACTAGTTTTGCCTTGTGTATTTTCCTGTTCTGAAGTAGAAAACAGAAGGTTCTCACTAATTGCATAGGCAAGGTCGCCATCATGTTTTCAGCTTTCCTTGATTTGTGTCTTACGAAAGCAATGAGGAAGAAAGCTACACCGCTAGAATCGGACATGCCAGTCAATAATTTCAATTATTATTTATTTTACGAGTACAGATGCTTTATATTTTTCCACGAACATCAATTTTGTGGCATTGTTAATGCTGCTGTTAGCTTGTAATCTAAATTTCCTCCCAAATGACACTTTTCCTATAAAGGGCGCTAGGACATGCATGCAGCACGCCACTGGGCCGAACGAACAATCTACCCTTCAAAAGAAACCAGTCTACTTGAAATATGGTTCAGATTTCAAAAACATTAAGAAAAATACTTGAAATATTCTAAAAAAAAATCAGTTTTTGGCTTCAATTTTTCTAGGATAACTGAGAAAAATCGGAAAAATCCACCGCCACTATCTAGGAACATTTTTGGACAACAATTTCTTAATTGCAACTACTTTGTTTACGTGTGATAATGATTTTATGGACAACAATTTCGTGGTGGTGTTAATGCTGCGGTTAGCATCTAGTAGTAGTCTCATTTCCCCCCTCCAACACGCTGCTTTTGTGAAAAGGTCCTAATAATGCATTCACCATTGCCATGACACTGAATCACCATGTTCGCTTAGATCGTTTCTGTGGCTTATAAGTCGGCTGGTGCTGTTTTGCTGTGAGAGAAAAACATTACATCATGGCTGATAAGCATGACTGATACGATCAAGCGAACAGGATGATATTGTATTATAATTTAGATGTGTTGGGAGAGAAAGAGAGAGGACGAGTGCAATTAAAGAAAGACGTGAACAACCTTTGCTGACCCATCGGGGCAACCATATTTCTCATGCATGGCAACAAGTCACGAGACTAGCAGTCTGTTCGTTTGGCTGTGGCTTGTCGTAAACGATCATAAATTTTTAGTCGGAATAGTATTTTTCTCTCACATAAACCAGCCAGCAGTACTTCTTCACGAACCAGCAACGATACGAACCAACCAACCGAACAGGCCGCTGGACTAGGTAGATGTAAAAGGACGTTGGTGTAGTCCTTGTCTTATTTAAATGAGAAATCTAGGGGAGTAGTACAAGCCATGAATTTGATTTTTCTTGGAGGAGGGAGGGTCATGAAGATTTTTTTTTTCATGTACACACATTTGTCGCCCCACTGCCGAGACCGCCGAAGTTGGGTTTTGGCGCTGCACCATTTGCCACGACCACCGAGGGTGAGTGCCGCCGCTGATCTGCTTCCATAATGGAGGGGTGTTGCGGCATCGCTGTTGCCGTGACCAAAGGTGCAGGCCACCACTGCTGGCGAGCTGTTGCTCTTCCTAGCTGACGCTGTGGCCTTGCTCTTCTTAGCCGGTGCTGCGCCGATGGGATGTACCGGTGCTGGCGCCGATGGGATGAAATGAAGGGGGCGGGGGTGTTTTTACAAATTTGATACGACACGGACAGCAGCTACGGTGTTTTTACAATTCTCGCAGCGGTGTTGTACACTGTACGTGCCCTTAGTGTCATGTAGATGAATTTCTCCATTTAAATCGGTAGCAATGGATGGGCCATGACATTGGACACGACAAGATGTGAGTCCGTCAAGTTTGTCGGAGTTATGGTGATGGCGTTGCTTGCTTGACGTCAGAATCTAACCGCAGGTAGCGACACAAGCACTGAACGTAGGAGGGTGAACATCGTGGGCATCATGTTTCCCATCCCAACGGGACGGCCATAACGGCCGTCACAACAGAGGGGCCGGCGAATACGGATCTTCAACAATAATACTGTACGGCTTAAGTAGCACGTCAGAGCGTACTACAGTCATGAGGCATACAGAAACACTTTACAGGCATGAGGCATGACAAAAGCCTGTTCGTTCGGCTGGAACAATATTTTTCTCTCACACAAACCAGTCAACAATACTTCTTCACGAACCAGCAACGATACGAACTAGCCAACCCAACAGGCAGGCTTCCAGCTCTCCTTTGTTACACATGTCACTGACCAATTACGAGATGAGCAAGCCAAAGCATCCGAGCCAGCTGATCTGTCTTGCACTGGCAGTCCCAGTCATTAGTAATCAATCGAGGGGCCAGCCGGTGGGGGGCAGACTACAGAGCATTCCGACGAGAGATCGGGACAGCAGGAAGAGTCAATGATTTGGGGGGCACAGTTCGGCCTCGATCGGCCATTCGGTCCCCCTAACAGTGGCGAGCGACGGCGAAGAGCCGAAGACCCATGCCACGACGCGCGGGAGGGGCCAAGGGGGCTCCTCAGCCTGCTCTGCTCTCTGCTCTCTGCTCTTGTCGCGGCCGCGGTGATCGACTTCGAATGCACGGAACGGAGTAAGGGCCTCGCGCGGGGGCAGGCCCTGTCGCGCATTGAACCCCCGGCCGGCGGCGGCATAGCCAGGGTCGCGCTGCTCTGCCGCCGTACTGGCGCGGCGGGTTGGCGCGACATGGATGCCAATGCATGGTCGTGGTCCTGAAGCGGCGACCAGGCATCTCACTGTGTAACCGGGGCTGCTTGCACATGTCGAGGAAGGAGGCGATTCTCTTCGGTTCGATCACGCTGTGGGCGGTACAGCAGCAACAGCTACACTCGCTCTCGCTGCTAGTGCTAGCGATGGGGATGTGCACACGCGCGGGCCTGCACGGATCAACTCCGATCGGAGCAAATCTTCGCGTGTACGAGCTGTGCAACAGCGAAGCAGGCGCAGGCGCACGCGCCGCTGTCGCCCGCCTGGGCCGTGAGTTTCTCGCGATCTACCGGAGCCCGGAGGATACCCATAATCTGCCAGCCCAATCGTGGTACCGAACCGAAGGCCGCCATTTCGTCACCCGGCACCGTTCCCGGCCCACTCAGCTCTCGTGCCCATGTGGATTGTGGACCCGTGCCGTTTCCTTCCGGTTCGCGATGAGCGGAGTTTCGCCCGTCGCTGTCCCGTTGCCTCACGAAGATCGCACGCCTCTGAAGTTCCCAGCTTCTATTTACTCTGCTTAGGCAAGAGGCGCTTTGGTGCAATGCAAGCAAAATTCATAGTTCATACGAGATAAGACTAATTGACAAGTCGCAAGAGCCAACATATAGATGACTATACAGACACAAAAACACGATCCCAACATAACTCTTGAGACAAACCTAAACGGAGGAGGTATACGTAGACACATACGGAGTACGGAACACACCAATGCACGCATGAGCATGACCAGGTACAAGCGATCGAGGCTACCGAAGTCGTGCACGCGACACGATTCTGGACCCCTCTAAAGTCCAAGTCCTCAACATACTGAGGTACAGGCTCTCAGTGGTGGTGTCCCGGCAGCTTCTCCTTGATCTTCTCCATGAAACCCTTCTTCTCGTGCGTCCCCGCTGCATGCGTCCCCGTCGTCGTCGCCGCCGGCGCCACGTGCCCAGCCTTCTGCTCCTCGTGCTTGTGGCTGCCTGGGAGCTTCTCCTTTATCTTCTCCTTGATGCTCTTCTTCTTCCGGCGCCCATCTTGCCCGTCGTCCTCGGAGGACTGCCGTCGTCAAATGACATCAGTCAGAACGCCACCAACAATAATCTGCGGCCCATGAAAACATGCTCGATGGACGATGGCTAACAAGCACAGCATGTTATTATTACCGAGCTGGAGCTGGAGCTGCCGGAGCGCCTCAGCTTCTCGCCGAGTGTCGTCGTGTGCTCTTCCTTGGTCGGCTGGAGCTGCGCGCCCGGGCCAAACGTGTGCTCCTCCCTGGTCGGCTGGAGTTGGGCGCCTCCCACGCCGCCACCGACCATGCCCTCGTACGCGAGCGCCGTCACGTGCACCGCGACAGTGTCGCCAGCGCTGTAGGGGGGATCAGCGGTGCTGCCCAAACCGGACGCTGGTGGCTCCCTCGGGACGGGGTTGCCGTACTGGTCCACCGGCGGCACGGGGTTCCCGTACTGGTCGACGCGCGGGTACGGGTGCCCGTACTCCCCCTGGTACTCCGCCATTGCCCCCTCTAGCTGAGCGACAATGCCCTCTTGGCTTGCTGAGCGTCTGCGTGCCGGTGACTGTTGTCTGGTAGCTGTAGCGGATGGGAATGGAGGCGAAACCAATGCGCTCGTGTCTAGTATATGTACTGGGAACAGGGCGATAGGGACGCCATGCGCAGGAGGACACGCGCGCACGCATGCAGCCACATAGAGAGGCAACGCATGACGAGAGAAGGGCGCGTGTCACGGGCGTGCCACGTTAGGCGAAGGCGAATGAAAGGGGTAGCCGAGTAGGAATATGGTCCGAGGACCGAGGTAAGCAAGTCCAGTGCCATTTCTGGTTTCAGTCTCAAATCTTTAATAACGAGATAACGATACGCCACGGTCGTCCATCCATCCGAACGGACGGACCTATCCATGCCGCTCATCTGTGCTGCGTGCCGTGCGTCTAAACGCGTGTCGTCCGTCCGCATCGCGCGCCGCGCCCCCACCGCCCACTCTGCGCTCGTTGCTGCCGTCCCACTCCACCTCGCTCCTCCCTCCTATCGCACGCCGCCTAGCCAGCTGAGCCAAGACCGGTGCCAGTGGTGCTTACGACGGTGGCGCTCGCGCGCCGCCGCTGGTGCTGAGTGCTAGTGCTAGTGCTAGTGGCGCTCGCGCGTCGCCGGCTTCCACCCTGACGCGACCGACCCTGGTCTTTCCTACGTTGCAAAACGCATGTTTGAAGTGTTTTATATGTTTCATATGTATGTTTCTAATGTTTTATATGGATGTTGCAATGGTAGTTTTCGGATGTTGCACATGTAGTAATGGTTATACAGTTCGTTGCAAGAGTTTGTTCAAAATATTTTATCTGTTCGGACGAATGTTGCAAGTATTTTATCTAGATGTTGCATATGCTGCAATGGCTATGTTGTAAATGTATGTTCCAAATATTTCATCTGTTTCAGACGTAGTTGCAATTGTTTCATCTGAGTGTTGCAAAAGTAGATCTTGATGTAAGGTTGTTGAGCGAGGAAGAGAAAGCTAGCGCGGGAGCCATGTCAGGGTCGATGTGGGGAGGAGGCGTAGGCCGCGCAACGCCAGTGTGGAAGAGGCGGGGAAGGCATCCGAACGGCGTGAAAGAGGTGGACGTGAACCGGTGTGGAAGAGGCGGAAGAGACGCCGATGTGGAAGAGACGGGGCCGAGTCATCCGAGCGGCGTGGGCAGCGGAGTGGTCCGAACGTGAACGCGGGAAGCAGAGCGGGCGACGCATGAATCCGAGAGACCAGGGCGGAGTAGGCGTGGACGTCTGGACGCAGGCAACCTCCAGATTTCTAAACAGTAGGGTTTATATAGGCAATTCGATTGCAGTATCTCGTTCTAAAATATAAGTGTTTAGAACTTTTTCATCGTTTACTTTATTCTCATTTTTTAAGATAAGATCCATCAGGATCTGAGTCAGATCGCAAATGACATCCAGAGTCGATGATGATGCGCTTAAATCGTTATGTATCACATTGCGACTTCAAATATTTACTATTTCTCGTCCAAAACAAAACTATTTGCAGTGCACAAGAGCGATACAGTATGGTATGATACCGAAAAGGTAGCAATACCTGTACAAAAAATCTTTGGAAACAGCCAAACAGGCATTGTTTGTCTCCTTCCACACTGGTCGGCTTTTGGGCTCAGGCCCGTTTAGTTCCGAAAATTTTTGGCTTTTGGTTACTGTAGCACTTTCGTTTTTATTTGGCAAAAAATGTCCAATTATGGACTATTTAGGCTTAAAAGATTCGTCTCACGATTTCTCGGCTAACTGTGTAATTAGTTTTTTTTTTCGTCTACATTTAGTACTTCATGCATGTGCCGCAAGATTTGATGTGACGAAATTTTTGGTTTTTGGCTTACGGGGCCTCAGTCTCGGTGTGTCGGTGCCGCTGACGCTGATGACGCAGTATATGATATCATATCCAGATTTGTCCACCATCCTCAGTGAGACGGTGTGGCTTCTGCCGCGTCATCTTCAACACGCAGGCTGTTTTCACGACGGTAGTTTGATTTTGCTCCCTGATTTCACAAAGGACAAATTACTCATTACAACTTTGTTACCTGGTTAAACTGGAATGACATGAAATTACTCAGGATGGAAGTAGCACTCACAGCTAAGGGATACAAACAAGAACAACTGATAAGTGAAAGCTAGCAAAGCATCTAGTGTAATAAAGGCAGACTGAACATTACAAGCATGCAAGTTAATTTCAACATCTCGGCAGTTCGGATAGCGGCGGGCAAGGTGAAGGAGAGAAAAACAACACTGAAACATGCAAATTAATTTAAAAAATTGAAATCAACAAAAGGCTGATGCCCCAGCAAGAGGGAGCTGAAGGACCTTTCAAGAGTTTCTAGATGTGTTTTCTGACACTAGTGGTACATTCAGCAAACAAAGGAAAAAAATATTATGTTTAAATTTGTCCTGGGGTTTGTGAAATTGCTGCAATATTGTCACTAAAAATAGCTTTCATACCTAATTGGTAAAAAAATGAACGTGGTCCAAATTAATTTATAGACATTAATTTGCATGATGAATAGGTCGTGTAACAACAAATTATGCCTCATTTCAAAGAGCCCTGAAGGTGGGTGCATAGAATAACTTCAGTGAGAAAGGATTCTGTATTAGAGTAATTGATTTTACTATTGACAATACATTAACACCAGATTCAATATTTGGCGTTTATAATGCAATGTACTCAAACAAAATGATGTAGCGTACTTCAGTCCTGAGAACCATAGAGATGGTAATATAATGATACGCAAACGAGAGATTACTCAAAGCCTAAAAAAAACTTACTTGAAATATCGTCCCTAGCTTTTTCAGTCCTCTTGCTCGCAACTTCAGTACGTCTCTGGGAATATCACTCTCTCTCAAAACCTGGAGAAAAGGGTGAAAACATAGATTAAACATGGAGTGCCAGACTTCATTTTTCTACTTGAATATTCATATTAAAGGAAATATAATTATACATGCATACTTAATTGAATTGAACGAAGCAATTTGAATAAGTGCTTACTGCTTGGCAGACCCGTGAAAGCGTTGCCTCAATATCGACCACATTGATTTTCCATAAAGAATTGAGCATCGCATCCTTTTTCTCTTCGATACTCTTAATAAGCTGCTCTTCCTTGTTGTCACCCTCTTCAATCTTTTTTATTCCTTCTTGTAGCTGTATCAGAGAAATTGCACCTATAGGAGGATACAAGTCACTGAAGAATCGGGCCATTGTTAATAAAAAAGGGGTAGTTATTGACTTATTGTCCTCGGATTTACCTGCAGCAGCATTAACCTGTGATTTTACGTGATGGCCCTTGTCCCTTACCCACTCAGCAATGAAAGGTACACCCATATACAGTTTGCTTTTTCCAAGTTCTCTTGCTGCTTGCCGAACATAGATGTAGCCAATAGTGTGAAGCATAGCCTCACCAAAAGCTGATAAAAGTTTTATATAAGTAAACCATATAAAAACATCAGTAAATAAAATATTTATAATGTTCAAACCTAAATCAAGGACACAAATGAACCTTATGGATGCCACATTACGATAGTTGCAGAATCTGGAGGTATAAGTATTTTAAATGCAACAAAGGTATGAAGAAATGAGATTCAACAGTTTGCCCTCATCATGAAAATAGCATTAGGAGAGTTCCAAAAAAAAAAAACCAATAAGAAGTGTCTCTGTGTAGCAGCAAAGCTGAATGAAGTGCCTATACTTCTAGTGAGTAGATGACTGAATATAGAGATGAAAAGTGAGGTTCTTAGACCTTACCAACTTGAGACAAACGCCGAGCTTCTGCATTTGCCCAATCACCAAACTCATCTTGCTTCCCATCAACATATGGTTGCAGCCGATGCTTTAGGCTTTGTGTAAGTATTTGCTCTCTTTCGTTTTGCACGTCCTGAAAACCAATGAGATTATAAAGGTCTACACTTAGAACATCAACCCCAAGCCTGAGGAGTTTTTTCTAGACCATGAAGTTATTTGGACTCTTATTAAAGCAAAACCACGGGGCGGTCTCTCCCACCGGGGTTTTGGTAATTTTAGAGCCTGAGGAGATTTAAGAAATAAAACTTATTACAGGAGCAGCGTACCTTTATCTTCTCTTGAATCCTTATCCTTGCCTCAGGTGCGGTTGATTCTTCCTCAATCTCTACTGAGGCAACAGATGCTAGCGCAAGTTGGCCAACATAATCTTCAAAATAGTCGCTCCCGAAAAGCATTCCAAAGACAGCGGTTGGATCAATCATATTATCTCTGGAGTATCATTGCAAGAATTTTAGTGACTAACTGTCAGTGATATGGTAGCTACTATACCGTAAATGTAACATCCAAAATAAAGTTCATAGCATTTGTGGCATCCTGTGTTTTAGAAACTAGTGTAAGAAGATAGGATAGATTTAGATAAATTCAGGACTTACTGGGGAAGTCCTTCCTTTCCATACTTATCGTAAGACTCCTTTTTCACCGGATCACTTAGGACCTGATAGGCTTCGCCTAGTTCCTTGTAAGAGGTAACCAACCAATCCAAAATCAGTGTTCGTAGCAAGGTAACCATCTACAGGACAACTGATTCAGATTTTGCAATAAGAGATAAGAGAAAGCTATTCCTGTACACAACAAAGTTTATAACAATGTCGTGTTAACAGTTTAGCTTTTGCACACTACTGCAACACCGATGCGAATTCTCTGGCCAAATAGGGTGCAATCAGAAGCAAGACACAACACAGGAAATTTACAGCCATTTCACCCTTATCCCTCTGCTGCACCCAAATGGAACTAGCAAAATCCTAAGGAGGTAGTAAAGCAGAATATGGATACGTACCTGAAACTTGCGCGCGGCATCAGGGTTGCCCGGATTCTTGTCCGGGTGCACCAGCTTGGCCTTCAGAAACCGGAAACAAGGCCAACAGATTCAAAATCACGAAACCGGAACAGTCTGCGCGAAAATAACCACCGTCGTCGTTGATCAAGGGAGGCCGGGAGGGGGATAGCCACGCACGCACCTTGAGGTAATAGGCCTTCTTGATCTGGGCCACGGAGGCGTCAGTGCTGATCTCCAGGACGTCGTAGTACGCGCTGTCCTTCACCATGGCGGCCGGCTCCCCGTTCCCTTCCTCCTGGATCAAACTGAACTCGGGGGGAGGAGGGTTCCGACATGGGTTGCAGTTGCAGGCGAAGAAACGAAGAGTCGGAGAGGCCGAGGCCCACCTGGCCGGGAGACCGGAGACGGGGCTGAGTCAGTTGATGCGATGGTGCGGTCAACATGGGAACAAAGGCACCGGAGACCGGGCCCACCGGTGCGTGGTTCCGTTGGGGCCAGGGCACGACAAAACTGCAGCAGCGGGCGACGCCACTGAGCTTCTGGCCCCGCTGGCTTGCAACTGCAAAGGGAAACTTCGCTGGCCGCCAGCAGACTCCAAACCAAGGGGCTGTAAATGATTACTTTTTGATTAGGCTGTGTTTAGTTCGAGAATTTTGGGAATTTGGCTATTATAGTACTTTTATTTTTATTTGGCAATTAGTGTTCAATCATGGACTAATTAGTCTCAAAACGTTTGTCTCGCAATTTTCAACCAAACTGTGCAATTAGTTTTTTTTCATCTACATTTAATGCTCCATGCACGTATCGCATGATTTGATGTGATGGCTACTGTAACACTTTTTGGGAACTAAACAAGCACTAAGCGTGTTATAGAACATGTCGTCAGCGGCTAGAACCTTTCTCTCTCCATCTCTCATGATCAACACAGTAAATAAAAATAGAAGAACAAATAGATACAAGATAGGGAGACTATTCTTTATTCCTCTAGTTATTGATAATTACAACATAGAGCTCTCACGTATATATATAGTCCTGTCAAGGCCTAAAATTTTGGTAAGAACCCACGTACAAACGGACTAAGATTATGATTTCTTCTTTTCCTTTTCTTGTAGGAAACAGTCCATATATTTTACAACACTCCCCCTTGGCTATTACCACGATATGCGCATGCCTCATTAAAAACTCCATCCGAAAATCTAGTGGGAAAAAACGGTTCTTGAGAAAAGAGTACATCTAATTGCATTGCACATATTGTCTCATTAAAAACCTTATGTGAGAAACCTTCAAATAAAAACTCACATAGGAAAAAAGAGTACAACATTTAACCTTCTTGATCATGTATTCTTCAGAATATTCTATTCTTCATAAATAGATATTTATCTTTATGATAAATGCATAAACTTCAATTTTTAGCAAATATGATCTACTTGATCCTGTGTAATTCTAGTGGTTTTAATTACCTTTAAGGTAGATTCAATCAAATTGCTCCCCCTCATAAAGCCATCCATTGAACATCATTGTTCAAACCACACTTTTTATAAATGTGTGCTTAATAATGGTATGCAGTACCACAATACTATATCTTTCAAAATATTAGCTCATAATTCTTCTATGAATTATAATATGAGTAAACAAGAGCAATATGCTTCATGCATAAATGACCACTTATTAGTTGTGCAAAGCAAATAAAATTTATCCTTCAAGATAATAAATCATTTCAGAGAATTATGGGTTAAATAGTTTACAATATTCAATATCTTCTAGATAGTGAATCAAACTTATACTAGAGTTTGGATACTTATAATTCTTCCTTAGTGAATTTTCAAATTATATGTTCTACAAATCTTCAGGACTTTGATTGTACCACTAAATAATAAATCCAGTCTTACATTTGGCATTTAGAGGATAATTTAATTGTCAAAATCACCATTATTCTCAAACCTTCTATGGTATTTAGGATTCTTCATTTTCTTTTTCTCGGGTCTATATTCACTACAAAGTCGTTCAATGACTCTTTTCCTTCTAGGACATACTCTTCTTGAGACTTCAATATTCATATAGGAATATACATTCTACCTTAGACTTCTTAATACTTGGTATTAGATTTAATTTCCATATGTTGCGATTTATATTCTTCGGGAACTATATGGATCTTCATAATCCACTTATTAACTGCATATTTCATATTTCTTCATTTCATTTGCTAGAGATATAGCAGAACATTTATTTCTTCTTAGCAGGAGATTCAACCTCAATTGCTTTCTTCATTGACCCGATATAATCGCTACAGGCGACTTTGCCATGGACTTTGTTTTCCGGATCTGGGTTCTTATAAGAGAAACATTTGCAATTGTAGAGGTAGCGTTGTCGACAACTATTATTTTCTCCCAACACTCTTATAATGTGAGATGAGTAAAATGCACCGGAGGTCCATTAACTTTTGAGGGGGTGTCATTCAGGTCCATTAACTTTCAAACTGTATTTTTGGATCCTTAAACTTTTTAAGTGAAACATCCATACCCCTTCATTTATGTTTGTATTTTCCATAAACATCCTTCTGTTTATTTTTCTTTCACACCTTTACCCTTCTCCGTCTTCTGAGCGCACAGTGTTGGCGGGAGAGCGCAGCAAGCATGCATGAGGGCCTGCAGACTGCAGTGCGCTACCGTCCCATGGACTATGGATGTGGGTAGAGATGCGAGCACCACGAGCCAGCGAACGACTGTGGGTGTGCGCTACCATCTGCAGGGCTCCATGAAGATGGCGATGCGGTGGGGCCAGGCCTAGACTCCAACGAATGCCTCATCTTGGGCAGTTGGGCTCTGATGACGTGTCGCCATCTCCGTTCAGCACGTGCTCGTAGCACGGCGTGGACGGTGAGGCCGCAACCACCAGCACTGTCTCGGACGTTGACGAGAGGCGCTGCCTCGGGGCGGCGCGCTCTACGACTGTGCTAGTGTACAGAGAGGTGAAGGACGCGTCGTCAAATTGGCCGCTGAGTGTCAGCATGCGGCTCACGTCGTCAACCTAGCTCGCCGGCGTACCCCTTCTGCTGCACGCTGATGTACAGCACGGCGAGCACGACCTTGGCCTCCCTCTCACCTGTGGTGTTTATCACAAACACTGACACACTCATGTTCTCTACGGTGGATACACGCATACACATACAGAAGCCTGACACAGCCACACAACAGCTCTCGTCCTTTCCATTCATTTATAGACTATAGTAAGTATACATGCAACAAGCGATAAGAACCGGGGCATCCACTCAGCGGAGACTATCACCATGAATAAGGTAAATAGCAAGTGCACTAATGACAAGATTAAACTCTACCAAAGTGCATACGCCTGCCCGCGCGAACGGCAGGAACGCCGGGCGTCGGCCTGCCGCGAACCGCTCTGGCTTGAACTCGTGCGCGACTACGCGTTGGGGCCCAGATGGACTTGTCGTGGTGGATGGCCAGCACCGGGGTCCATGCCGACAGGTCCTGGCCATGGGCCGACGTCGTGCGGCCCTCGTCGGCGATCTCCCTGCTCTGCCCGATGGACTCCCTGCTCTCTTGCACCCGGCCATGGCCTCCGCTGGCGACGTGGGCAGGGCAGCTTGCTCTCCACGCCGGAAGCGGTAGAAGTCGACGACGTCGTCAGCACGGTGGCCCTTGTCCTTGACGAAGCGGCTCCAGCCCTTGGTGAGCACGTAGTTCTGGCTGCTGGCCCAGTACAAGTACTAGAACTGCCACACCTTGCCCGCGCTGTCTTCTGGCCGGGTTGAGGAGCACGCCCTTGCTTCTCGGCTTGCTGCTTCGGGATCACCAGGCAGTCACTATGTAGAAAACGATTTTTAGCAATGGGTTGATTTTTTTTTGTAGGAGTAGCTGGTTATGGAGCCGTCCCTACAGTGGCGTGTTCGGGTGCCCAGACACCAGCCGCCCCTATAAATGGAACAGCAGTGGCGGCTGGTGTTACGAGCCGCCCCTACAAATAGGGTCTGATTTGTAGGGGCGGCTCAATCACCAGCCGCCCCTGGAAATGGTATTTATAGGGGCGGTTGGTGATTGAGCCGCCCCTAAAAATGGCCCCGTATTTATAGCTCCTATTTGTAGGGGCGGCTCAATCACCAGCCGCCCTTACAAATGGCCCCCATATAAAACTGAGGCAGCACCTTCTTACTCCTCGGGTCACTTACTCCAACCCGTGAAAAAAAGATGGGGAGGCTTTGGGCACCTCCCAAAAATTGCTCTACTAAGGGGGGAAGGTTTTGGTCTCAAATCCTTTGGTGGAGAGGTTGTAGAAGGTAAGAAAATGCTATTACACACTTTTTTTTAAAGTTTTAATGGTTGATTAGTGAATAATTAGAGTTTTGTTTTTCTCTCTCTTCTACGGTGCTTGAGCTATTTATGAGCAAATTAGACCCAACTTTTAAATGTACTAGGGTAAATTAGGGAGGGGAACAAGACCATACCCTTATTTGGTCCATGTTTCTTGATTTTAGTGAACCATTAGTTAGTTTTATGGATGTTTCATGTGCATGTGATCTAGATCTAGGGTTTGGTTTTTTTATTAATTTCGTTTTTGTAAATTTATGTTTGATAAAATTGGACTAGGGTTTGTACGAAAGATATTGGGTAAAGTATAATTATTGCTAATTGTTGTCTTTAAAATTGTTTATTGTAATCAATAAATATGTATTTTAATTATTTATGGATAAATAGGCCATTAATTAATTTTCCTCTACCATGGTGTGTTTGTATGCTTCATGTAATTATATTAGATTTATATTCATATATATCTGAGGTATATACAATTATTCTCAAATAATTATTACTTTGATTAATTTTTATATATATCTGAATAAGTAGTCCTTTAATGTTTGTTTTGTTGTTGTTGTAAAAGATGGAGTACAGGAACTCTTGGATGTATGGTTCGTTAAGGTTCAAGGCAGGTTTCCGTGAAGAGGTGGATAAATTTATTGAAGCCGCAACAAAGCATGCAACGACATTGAAAGAGAATAAGGATACAATTATTTGCCCCTGTAAAGATTGCAAGAACCGTATGGCATAGACAGATGTGACTATCATCAGATCACATTTGATTATACAAGGATTTGTTGAGGACTACACAGTGTGGATTCATCATGGTAAAACGGTTATTGTTAACGACGAGGATGAGAAGAAATACGACGATGAAACCATAGAATCACTGTCCCAATATTCAGCCGAGCTTGATGCACAAATGGATTTCGAGTTTGGCAATGAACAAGGTGGTGATGCTGGTGGTTGGGATGGTAACGACAAAGGTGGTGCCAATAATGATGGTGGAACACGTGTCGGAGTTGAAGATGATTTAGATGACATGATTTGAACCCTTAGACCAGAGATTTTACTAAATAGCCCGAAAGGTCTAGAAAATTTAGAAAGAGTGACAAAAGCATCGAAGGAGACTGTGTATGGTGTTGAAAAGGGTTGTCCGACACATTGGACATTGCTACGTTTCGTGCTTGAGCTGCTCATCCTGAAGGCTAAGTACGGCTGGTCAGACTGTAGTTTCAATGATCTATTGCATCTCCTGTCATGGGTGCTGCTACAACCAAACTCAGTTCCCGCCAACACATACCAAGCGAAGAAGATCATAAGTCCATTGACAATGGGGGTTGAAAAAATACATGCATGCCCCAACCACTGTATACTTTTTCGTGGTGAAACGTTCAAGTCATTGGATAAATGTCCCCGGTGTGGGGCCAGCCGGTACAAGAACAATGACCTTTATGGTGGGGACGAACCATCCACGGGGAAAAAGAGGAATAAGAAGGGTATAAAAAATGTGGTACAAGAATCTCAACCCCCAGAGGACACTCCATTAGGCAACGATGCAAAGCAGAGAAGAATTCCTGCCCTAGTAATGTGGTACCTGCCAGTGACCGACCGCTTGAGACGTATGTTCCTAAACCCTAAAGAAGCCGCACTCATGATATGGTAGGATGATGAGCGCAAGGTGGATGATGATAAGATTGCACACCCGGCTGATTGTAGTCAGTGGCAAAGGTTTGATGAGAAGCACAAAGAATTCAGCGATGACCCAAGGAATATACGGTTTGGCCTGAGCACCGATGGAATGAATCCCTTCAATGAGAGGATGAGCAACCATAGCACATGGCCAGTGATCTTGACCATGTACAACATCCCAACATGGTTGTGTTAGAAGAGAAAGTACCTTCTCCTCGCTATTCTTATTTCTGGCCCTAAACAACCAGGCATTGGTATAGATGTGTTCCTCGAGCCCTTGATGCAAGAAATGGAGAGACTATGGAGGCATGGGGAGCAGATGTACGATGCGTTCCGAAAGGAGGACTTCATATGTAGAGCAATAATATTTGTTACTACCAATGATTACCCCACGTTGTTTGCTTTGTCTGGATAGATCAAAGGGAAGACGGGATGCTTGGTTTGCTTGGATGGTACTACATGGGTTTACCTGGATGCATCCAAGAAGATAGTTTACCTAAGGAACCGACGTTTCTTAAAGACAAGTCACAAGTACCGCAGCAAATTGTTCTTTAGATTTTATGACAACGCCCCGGAGATTGAACCCCCTCTGGAGAGACGTCATAGCGGAGAACATGTGTACAGAATGGTGAAAAACATACGCGTCGTCTATGGAAAGAAGAATCCGGATGGGACGAACAGAGATAGAAGCACACCTCCTATCGAAGGCATACCTTTCAAGAAACAATCGATCTTCTTTCAGTATCTGCCTTATTGGCCAGACTTAGAGGTCTTGTTTGTTCTGTTATTTCAGTTTTTTAGAACATGACTATTTTATTGATTTATTTGTTCCATTTGTTTGTTATGCCATGAGACCATGGTTGTGCTTCCTTGATTCTTAAGCTGGTAACTGAAATGTGAAAATCTGGTTGATAGACAAAGTCCTCTCTAGCTGCTGGCTCAACTTGGCTCAACTGCTGGCTGCTACTTCTATACTACTAAGTGGCTCCTGCTATACTACTATCCTACTACTCCTCTACTACTACTACTCTACTTCTACTGCTAGCTACTCCTCCTACTACTAGTTGGCTGCTACTCTACTCTCTTCCCTAGCTGCTGGCTGCTACTCTACTCACTTCCCTATACTACTAAGTGGCTGCTACTAAGTGGCTCACTTCTACTACTCTATCTACGACTACTACTGTATCTAAGTGGCTGTTTCTCTTAACTACTGTCTGCTACACTTCTCTACTCCTCTACTCTACTCCTCTACTATTACTCTATCTACTATTACTCCTCATCTACTCTAATCCATTATTTACCACATCTAAATTACCAGATTTTGATCTACAGGGGTCTTCCAACCATGTGGCAGCAGTCAACTATTTTTTGGCTAATTTTCCTATCCTCTATGTTTGGGAAGCAGCAGCTGCTTGTTTTTACACCTTTTCCTCTCTATGTTTGGTAAGCAGCTGTTGCTTTTTTTTGCCAAATCTCTCCTCTCCTCTCCTTTGTTTTGTCGATGATGAAATTGTCTAAGTCCATACATTATATGGAATATGAGCTGATGATCAAGAACTTGTGAGGAACTTGGCATCATTAGCAGCCGCCCCTACATTACCTTCTCCTCTCTTCTCTGTTATGATGCCTTGATGCTCCAAGTTCAAGATCAGATGATGATTGACATGTTTCTGAGGCCTCTACCACTGCTACTTCTCGTTTTTTATATTGTTGTTTTATAGGACTACTTTGGTTTATAGACCTTTTTGATTTCTTATACCTTCTCGCGTACCTAAAGCACACTTTCTTGCATCTTTTAGAACAAAGCGCGAAATAATATCGCGGACAACAGACCGTGTAGCTCGATGCCCCGAGCATGATGAGCAGCCAACCCTTGAGGAGCAAGCACTAGAGGACCAGCTTACTCAGGAACAGTTCGATAACGAGGTAGAAAAGGATCTAGAAGTGATGCTTACTCAGGAGGAGTGTGACGAGGAGGAAGGCCCCGAAGGAGAGGCTGCTGAAGGCGAAGAAGAAGAGGATGATGAGTCAGAAGAGGGATATGAAAGTCCCGAGGATCCTTTCCCACCCGAAGCAAGAAGGAGGCCAACGGAGGAAGATTTGGACAAGGATTTTGACCCGAACGAGGAGGTAGGGAAGAAGCCTTAGCTTGTAAATTTTGCTAAAGCTTTGGCTGTGTTACCTCTGCTAACACTTTGACCTGTCCTATACACAGGTCCCTCTTGAAACTCAGAAAAGACAACGTCGACGTCCACAACATCTCGCTGGACAAGACGGAGTAGAGGAAAGGAGAGCAGAGGCAACAACCACAGAGATGGATCACGATGCCTCTGCTCCACAAACTCAAGACACAACCACGACTACCAAGCCTAAGAGGAAACGAGGGGATAGAAAAGGAAATCTATATCCAGATAAGGCTTGCTATGTGATAACGGAGGTTGGGCCAGCAGGGGAGATCCTTGAGCCGAAGGAATTAAGAGGACGATTCCGTAATGCGATCGGGGCCCTAGTAAGAGATAAATTGAACCTAGCAATCCCTAACTGGAAAGAGGTACCAGAGAACATAAAGAATGCACTATGGGATAGGCAGCTAAAGGTCAATTTTAGATTTCCAGAGGGTAAGCACGAATTGGTAAAAAAAATGCTATCAGGATGATGGGAGAGTCATTTCGACGTTGGAGGTCGGAGCTACACGAAGTATATCCAAAAGGGGTTAACTCCCTTCAACGAGTTTGGCAAAATAACTCCTAGTCAATGGGAGGAGCTCGTGGCTCAGAAGACTTCAGCGGAGGCATTGGAGCTCAGTGCTCGTAACACCGAGCTAGCAAAGAGGAACAAACACCACCATCATCTAGGCCCCGGTGGCTACTATGCCAAGGAAGAGAAGTTTAGGAAGATGGATGAAGAGGCCATAGCTGCTGGGAATATCGATGTGACGAAGTTGAAGGTACGCTCAAGGAACTGGATATATGCGAGGAGTACAGAACCATCCGGTAGTAATCTTAAGTTTGATAAGCCGGAGACCCAAGAGGCGGTATCAAGGATACTGAAATATGCTGAAGACAAAGAGACGGGCTCATTCAATCCTTCCAGAGAGAGGGACGAGCTTAGCCTTGGCTTGGGAAACAAGGAGCACACAGGCCACACCAGGGGGCTAGGGAAAAGGATGACATGGAAGCAAGGATTCGAAGAGGACAGGCACATATATAAGAAATATGGCCGAGACCGGGAGACTAGTCTTGAGCTCCAAGTGAAGGCTCTAGTTGCGAAGGCGCTGGAGGAGCAAGGAATGTCTATGGAGCCACGTATATTAGTGACGCCACCGGGAGTAGTGGCATTAGTTACTAGCCCTCCGAAAGTTCCTAGCAGCCAAGGTTCCACTGTAGCCACAACCTCAGTCGATCTCATATGGGAACCTACTAGTTGCACCTTGGTGTTTCTCAGCGGCCGGCAGAACACTATGATAGAGGTGGCAACGGGTGTTGCACATCCTCCCGGTGGCTTACACTACAATAATAAGATACCACCGGACTACACTAGGGTCGAGGTGCATACAGTGAAGCCTGAGTTCATGCAGTGGAGGATAGACTACGCAACTCCTGAGGGGCTAGTGTTACTCAGAGACGTTATGGGGCAGTTCATCCTCTGGCACAAACGGGACATTATATTGACTGCTTCTTCGCCGCCTCCCTCTCTCCCAAATTTGGAGCGAGTTGTTGAGGCCGGGGAGATATTTTCACCGTCTCATGACCCCCACATTCCTGAGATGCCACATTCTTCCCCGCCTTCTATCGAGCATGTGCCTGATGAGATGCCACAACCTTCTCCAGCTCATACCGGGCAAGTGCATCATGAGATGCCACAGTCTTCTCAATAAGCACAACCGATACATGTACAACGAGTGCCTCCGGAAGAAGGTGATGCACAAGAAGATGAGGACGTGCCTAAATGGGAACTCCAAAAGAAGATTCCAATCCACATAAGGCCAATTTATGTTCTGATCAAAGACATCTCGTCGGTGTCCAAGTGGTATTCCCATGATCAGTTCAAGCCTGAAAACCAAGTTAAAAAAGTCCCATCATGGGGTTCTGAGGATGCCGTCAGTAGCAAACTTCACCAAATTGCAAAGCAGTATCCAAATGTTGATGCCATCGAATGGTCAAAGGATTGCCCGAAAAATATGAAAGAGGTAAGCCCTTCCTATCAAACCGGGACATCCAGCGCCTACCACTTGGAATGAGAAGGTTCCATGATTGGTACTTGCGTGTTCTCCCAACGAGCATAGATATCATACAAGCATGCTTTCCCACCGGCACATTTGGAAGCCCAGCCGGGAAAATTGTCTTTGACTTCAATGACATGCACACATGCTTTCACCTAGGAGAAATAGAGATGAATCTAATTCACACGTGGTGCCTGTAAGTCCTTGTCCTCCTGATATGATATGAATGTAATCTTTGAATTTTGTTGTAACTAACCCATGCCGTGATTTGTAGAATGCAAGTGCACATTGTCAAACAAATGCCAAGTGTGAAAGCTGGGTATGTAGACCCTCAAGCTATAGCCCAAACAAATTTTAATTACCCTAAACGGTGGACACTGGATGCCAAAGAGCTAGCAGCTGCAAAGACTCTTCGGGAGAAAGAGCGCATCCATAGTGCAAAGCTAAGGGAAGAGTCCCTTAAGGTTGCGGCATACATTGCCTTGGCTTTCAAAAATCTCCAACACCACTCTACTATATGGCTACCATACAACTTCGAGTAAGCTCAACTCTATACTTAAAGCTTTGTTCGATATATTTCATTCGATGCAAAAGGGCTTATCTAGTTCTATGATTAAATCCATGCAGCAACCACTGGATTTGTATAGCCATCGACGTCGGGAGGAGCATGGCATGGGTCTTTGATTCATTAGATAAGGACACGGTAACATACAAAGACTTCATATCGATTCTCAAAATGTATACATATCGACAATCCTCATTAGCTTATATGTTTGTATACATACTTGCAACATTCACTTTTGGATACTAACAAGTTGTATTTGCTAAAATAATTCAAACAAGGCATTTAGGTTCTATGTCACTAATCATCATGGAAGGCATGATCCAACAAGGAAGGAAAAGCTGGCTATAAAAACACTATGTGCGATAAGTGTAACTTACTTCTTCAGTACTCCGTTACATGGCTGTGAAAAGCATTACTTAACATTTTCATATGCAAAACACATAGTGCCCCAAGCAGAAGCCTGGGAGTGTACATTGTGGATACTATATATGTTCTATGATGGGTAACACCGGTGCCTACAGGAGACACCCCTTAAGGGTAAGTTTGAATCTCTTCACCCGTAGTATAAAAACTTCGTAAATAGTATGAAATACTAAACTGAAACTTGTTTTCTTGTAGTGGAGAGAAGAGAAAGGAATGAAAAGAGACCCATACAAGGATGACCAACTCTTAGAGCTCATCGGCGACCTTTGCAACTTCATATTGGACCAGATTGTACACGTTAGAGGCGCCTACCATGACGGAGAGTCTGACTTAGGTACAAATCCTCAGTACCAACACCTTTGTGAGACTGAAAGGCTAGCTCTAGGACATTGATAACAATATGTATGGAATTTGTATATTTAATGATGGATTGTATATATTCATGTGAATTGGACTTGTAATTGTAGTTTATAGAATACTCTTATGCTTGTAGTCGTGGTCGTGGGGTGTTCAGCAACGCGAACGTCGGTCATGGGGCGTTCGGCAACACGAATGCGGTTCGGAACGTTGGTCGCGGGGCGTTCGGCAACGCGAACGCTGTTCGGAACGTTGTTGTGGGACGTTCAGCAAAGTGATTTTGAATTGAAAATTTGATTTTTTTGTGGGAAAATGTACTGTAGGGGCGGTTCTAGATTGAACCGCCCCTACAAATACCTGTTTGTAGGGGCGGCTAGTACTACAGCCGCCCCTACAAATCTATTTGTAGGGGCGGCTGGTAATAAGAGCCGCCCCTACAAATATATTTATAGGGGCGGCTGGAAACACTAGTCGCCCCTACAAATCGATTTGTAGGGGCGGCCTGAGAACCGCCCCTACAAATGCATGATTTGTAGAGACCCTTGCGTAGGGGCGGCTGGGCAAACCGCCCCTACAAATGGTCTACAACCGCCCCTACAAATGCTTTTTGACGTAGTGAGTTCAGCTTGCCCACATCGCTGGGGGTGACCATCTTGTCGAAGAGGTGCCCCCACACGCAGGCGTCATGGGGGAGGGCGACGCGTGGGGAGAATGGTTGTTGGCCAGCGATGAGGTGGTGGATAAGGTGCGTTTGTTCTGCGCGAGCTCATCAAAGTAGCTTCCTGCCTGGCTGCGGCAGTTTCCTACCCACGCCCTTGTACCTAGACGATGGCAGCTTCCCACCCACGCCCACCGTGGTGGAGCCAAAGTCTGCCTCGATGCTCTGCTCGCCATTACCCATGCGCTAACAGGATGAAGAGGGGTAACCATGTGAAAGAAAAAGAAACAGAAGGAGTTTTTTTTGTAAAATACAAACATAAAAGAATGGTATGGACCTATGGTAAACCACTTAAAAAGTTTAGGGACCTAAAAATGTAGTTTGAGAGTTGATGAACCCAGATGACACTTTCTCAAAAGTTAATGGACCTCTAGTGTATTTTACTCATGTGAGATTATTCTATCTCTTTGTCATTTCCCAAACAAGAGATAATTTATTGTTCTGTGTACCCAACACTATGATGCGCGTGTTTAGTGTGTTGGATTTCATCTTCATGATGATCCTCTTCATGAGGTGCTTAACCTTCTTCATGAGGTGTTCTCTTCGTGAGAATGAAGGATTTTTATTTTATTTCTATTTAACAAGTATACACTAAACTAGAATCCACAGGCGTCCCCGTTGATTTTTAGCTTGATAGTATACAACATTTAGTTTACAACTAGTAAATACAACTTCTGGTTTATAACTTCAAGTTACTCCTCTCATTTTCAAAAATATCTAGCATATGCTCCGCTTCATGCTTCACAAGAGCATTAGTCAAACTATTATTTGATTTAGTATGTGATACTATTCCTGCTTCAAGCTTCAAGGAATAATTTTCTCTTAAGATAATTTTCCTTATATAGAAATAATATTTGGCATTTAACATAGGATTTCTCTCCCCCTAATGCCAATATTAGATCTTTAATAGCATACTTCAAAAGATATCCTCAATCATGGGCTTAAAATAATTCAAATTCATGTATCTTCAGCTACAAGTGGAGGCCCATTCATGTATGCTATGTTGTAGTTTTATGGGAAATATTCACGCACATATTTTAACATGGGGTTATTATTCACTAAATGCAGCAAGCTAGAATACATAAAGTGCACTTAAGAATGTTCAGCATCCCTACAAACTCACGGATGTTCTCCCCCTGATTTGCACATATCATGGTTTTGAAAACTATTTCATTGTCTAGCTTCTTTATTGTTTAGCAAAAAAAGATCCAATTACTCATACATAAAAAATGGACCATATACTTCAAATGTATAAAATACTCAACATTCAAAATCACATAGAATTTCTTCTAGAAATTTCTAATTGCCATTAATGCAAAATTCCCGAAATGCTTTTTCTTCAAAAATCCTAAATCATCTAAGTGTGTTATCCACCATCTTAATTCCACAATTATTCATCCCATCAATTGGGTCACTTCTCCATTTAGCTAATTTTAGATTAACGACTCCCCTGATCTTAGGCTACTTGGCCATAGACCAATGTATTGCTTATGCATGCAGCACATCGAAAGTAAAATATTTCTTAGTTCAACGAGAACTAGCGTGCTAGCTAGCCAATTTAATAATGAGGGGAAAATGTAGTAGCTACAAGCTATGAATATAGCTTCTATGCTAATACTCATGCAGAAGTGGAGAAGTTGCAGCTCAACGAGAGCACAACATAGTGATACACATTCATGTGTAATGTGAAATGTGAAATGTGAATGTTGGTATTCAATCCAACGTAACAGATAACAACGAAATGCAAAACTACAAGCTTGCTTGCAATTCGTGCAATGTAGAGAAAGTTAACTCGGCCGAAGAGGATGCAGCTAGAACTTCAAGTCCTGATATATGCACTTAAAATAGATTTAGGAAGGCTATGCCTATTAAATATATATTACCCACATTTTCTTATGCCTTTATCCAAAATTGCTCCCCTTTTCATGCCATAATTACTTCAAGTGGTAATATGCTTCATGCATCATCTATGAATAATCATTCCAAATGTTTCAAATAATCCAATCATACTTCTAGTATTCATTGATTATGGCATGAAATTCACATATATAGTGTACTATTTAGTTTACAACTATATATTTAGGGTAAAATATAAACTTCTAGTTTTCGGGCTAATGTATTAAATACTTAGTTTTAGGATTATACTATTTCTTGGCTAAATCGATCCTTCCAAGATCAGTTAATATGCCAGTATAGTCCAATTGTTCACGTGCTTCTAGGAAATCCAGTTTCCCTTCTACATACATGGTAGTAATGTACAAAGAACTATAACATTCATGGTTAATTGATGCTTCTTTATGGATAAATCATTGCAAACTTATTTAGATAGGCAAAAATAGACAATTATTTATATGTGAAACATATAAAACGTATTTATTCCATGCAAGATTAACACATATTACTGCAAGTAAGAATTACAACTAAGAATATATAAATGCTTCATATTAGTCTTCAAGCTAATAAAGTAACCATTAACTCCTCTATGAGTTTACATAATCCACTTAATTCATTGGAAACTAAAACTTAAAGCACCATCACCACTACTACTAATACTTCAGGATAGTAAGTTTAAAGACATACAAGTCTATAAGCACATGGCTAAGCTCTTCAAGGGAACCTTTAAATATGCTAATCCTTATCTATTCTTACATGTCTTAGCTTCTATGCATGACATTTAGCAGCTTCATGCATGCTCCACTTCGTAGTTGTGATATGTAATCATGATCCCTCTAGGAGTACGGCACATGCAAGTCATATATCCTGATTCATAATGCTATCCAAAAATTCTAACTCAATTTCTACTTGATATTGAGTAATTATGGATGATAAATTTGAATACTTCTAGTACTTCAATGCTCTCGACCTTTCTATTTCAAGAAATATTTCTTCTAGAATTAGACAAAGTCTTATTTACCATCTCATCTTCTATGACTTTTAATCACAAAGCTTCAAGCTTATTTTATTTGTTTATAGAGCAGCATTATATCCCATATGGTCATATAGCTTGAAAACTCAATTTTCAATATTTTTGGCATTATGCAATCATAATGTAGGATATCTTCTAGAATTTCTCATTCAGTGAGTCCCATAAGACCTTCAGGATTTAGATTGGTCACATACTCATTCTTTGAGAGTAATATAAGGAAGTATAATGCTTAACGTCAACTCCACTTCAGTAACAGTAGAATATCCTACTAGGATTTAATAAATGACCATGTTATATAGTTATGTCATTCAGGACAAATCCAGGATATTCCTTATTCACGAAGGTATTCATATATTATTATTACCGGAATCATCATGTGCGTATGAGTTTACTGCGTGTAACAAGTAGCAAGGTGCAAAAAGATAGTGGATGGTTATACAAAATATTCTTAGAAGCATCCTAGCATTTTTCAGGATAATGTATATGCAAATTTTTAGAATTAATACCAACTATTGATTTATCCCAAAAATTCAATATGCTAGGAAAAACAAATATGAGCCTCTCAAAGGTGATACGTCTAAGGTCTGTAGGATTTAGAGAGGCCATATACCTTATATCATGTTTCTTCTAATGTTGTAGGATCTCTGGTTAGCATAGGGGGGTGAATATGCCTATCAAAACAAACCCTCAAACTTTTATCAAATTCAACCTGCGACACTACCGCTCTGACCTCACGGCACTGTCGAATAGTGGCACTGCCGGGCCAGAACAGCGGCACTACCGCACCTACAAACAACTTTGAGTCACAGTTCAAAATCAATGAATGTAAATTTGAATCGGAGAAATTTCTTAGGTTACTGCAGGTATGAGATTCACAGATCGAGAGCTAGAAGTGGTAGGAACACAACACATAGGTAGATCAACCACAAACCCTAGAAATCACCTCAACAACAATATGAAATGCAAATGATGTAAATCAAGCACAAGGTGACACGATGATTTAACCCGTGGTTCAGCTCACCACTAAGGCTTGCCTTCGTCCACGTTGTTGAGGTTAGCCACTAAGGCTTAGGGCTTTATAACCCTTCCTCATTCTCAAGTCAAGAGACTCAACTCTTGAGATGAGGGGGTGGTTACAAACCTTCCAGGACTGCCACATAAGTTGGCAAGCTCCACGAGCGACGCTCTAGCCGGCTAGCAGCAAAGCTCCAAGAGTACTAAACACAACCGCTGGCTAAAATATGAACTAAGTGCTCTTTTGAGTTGGGGAATCAAAGGATCTACTCTCTAATTAAGTTTGGGACCTTTTTCTCTCAAGGATTGATGGTGAAATCAAGGGAGAATGCTTGGGAGCTCAAGGTCACTAATGGAGGAGAGAGAGGAGGGCACTCTTCTATTCTTGGACGAGCTGAATGAGTGGGAGAGAGAAGAAAAACATTGGGGAGGAAGGGGAAAGGTATAAGTACCCCCAGCCCCAACGGTCACTTAAGTCACGGCAGTGCCGTGGTGTCAATGTTTTGAGTTACCACCGATGAGTAAATTTCTAATATTGCGCATCTGGCTCGGATGGTATGCTTAAAGGACACAAGGTTTATATTGGTTCAGGCAGAATGTCCCTACGTCCAGTTCGTTGCTGCTGCTCATGTTACTAGCACCGAAAGTTTGTAGTAGGGGTTATAAACGGATGAGAGAGGGACAAGTCCCAAGTCTCTGGTGGAAGGAGTAAAAGGGTGCTGAAAGCTCGGTTGTTGCTCTTGTGTGTGTCTGTATCTTATCAGTTCGGGGCCGAATCGAATTGGTCCTCGATGGGTCGATCGGCCCCTATATGGGACGCCCTGCTTTCCTTTTTATAGGCCAAGGGAAAGCACGGGTTACAACGGAGGAAAAGAGAAGAACGAGAGAGAGGAGTTCTTCTAGGATCGCTGGGTCCTTCTTCTCCTTCATGCGGGTTCCGTCGACCCTATAGATGTCAACAAGGATAGCTCCACGTCATGGCCCTGTTCATCACTAGCGCCATGCGTAGGCGGCGTCTTTCGGTCATGGCATTCCATTCCATTACAGCGGGCGTCGTGGTGAGCTAACACGCGTGTTAGCGTTCGTACAGGGGTTAGGTAGAACAACAACGGTATGCCTGATGTTGTTCCTGATTTAAATCCTTAGGTATAGCCTATCATGGCCACAGGTTACATCGGGGCATGTCAGTCTCTTCCTTGGTGTCGGGTCTTTGACCTAGGCCCATACGCTTGGACCTAGAGTCATTGGCGGTGGTATGGGTCTCCGTCGGGTGAGGCAGAGCCCGTGATCTTGGGGTCAGACGAGGCCGAACCCATGGCCTTTGGGTCGAGTGAGGCAGAGCCCGTGGCCTCAGGGTCAGGAGAGGCGGAGCCCTCCTCCAAAGGTCAGGCGAGGTGGAGCACAAACCCAAGGGTCGGGCGAGGCGGAGCCCGCGGCCTTGGGGTTGGGCAAGGCAGAGCCCATGGCCTTAGGGTCGGGTGAGGCAGAGAGCAATCCCAAGGGACAAGCGAGGTGGTGCCCATGGCCTTGGGATTGGGCGAGGCAGAACACAAACCCAAGGGTCGAGCGAGGCGGAGCCCGTGGCCTTAGGGTCGGGCGAGGTGGATCCCTCACCTAGAGGCCAGGCGAGGAAGAGCTTGCATGCCTAGGGGTTGGTTGGAGCTGTAGTCATGCTCTTGACTGCTCGAATGACTTAATATTGATGGTCGTTAGCTCCTCCTCTTCAGGTACCCTAGTATTGGTCCTTGACAATAGCCCCCGAGCCTACGGAGGAGTAAAATACTCCTTCGGAGGCTTCTCCGAATCGGGAGGACTTTGAGGGCCTTGGCCTTCTCTTGTCGCCCACGGCGTGACCTAGGGATGGTGACTCATTTTCATCATTATCGGACCCCTTAGGGGTATAATCGTGAGATTTGGTGGGTCAGAAAAGGTCTTTCTTGATTTTGACCACTATGGGGGTCTGTCGTTCTACGGCCGTTTGTTTGTCCTTCGTGCGAGTCCAACTTTCCTTGAGCCCCTACCCATAGCAAGGGTCCGATCGAGGATCGGCTCATCTTTGCGATTGTCTTCCCTCGAGCATTTTTTCCGATAAAAATAGAGGGGCCGAGCCGTGCCATGATTTTCCTCTATGGGCGAATCATGTGCTCGGTGAGCTGTTAATGGGCTAGTCCGAGTGGGGCCCCATCATCTCATTCATGGGGATCCAGCTTGGGTCAGCTTGGTGGCCGACTCTAGATTCTTAGCGGTCAATCAATATAGTTCTCGGGTCTGTTCGACCGGTCCCGAGGGCTCTGTGCCTTTCTTCGACGACAAACCATGGATCGTATCCGGTCGAGACTCAAATGTGGGCCGAGATGACCGTGGCGCTGGTGCGCCTAGGTACTGGCCACTAGCGGGCCCATCCCTTTTCACCCCTCACTCTAAAGGTGCCTAGAGCGGTTGTCAAACCCATTGGTGGGCCAACCTTCAAACTCTTGGGCCTAGACGGGCCGTAGAAGCGTTTGTAGCTCCGGATCCCTTTTACCTATGACAGGTCATGGCCCGTTCGGGAAGGCAAAACATCCAGCGAGTTTTCTGAGGGAACAAACATAGGTTGCGTGCGCACATCCCATGGCAAGATGTGGTGGCAGGTCATGGCAAGCGTAGAAATCTAGGTGGACGGTTGGTTTCATACGCACGCTTGCATCCTTGCCTCCATAGCCACGCTGCCGTCGCCACTGCTTAGGTTTCCTGCCTCTACATCTCCACCGCCATTGAGCTTGCATCCATCTGCTCCCATCTCTAATGGATCCATGGTGCCGTTCTGACATCACCTTCTAACTCATGGAGGGCCTCTTTCATCGCGGTCTTCTCCACCTACGGACCTTGGCTGAGGAGTTGCTGTTGCCCAACGATGAGGATTTGTCATCACTGCCCGATGGCTATGTGGTGTTGTTCACCCACTTCCATGAGCGTGGGCTCGCGACCCCCGCCCATAAATTTCTTTGGGGGTTGCTGCACTACTATAAGATCGAGTTGCAGCATCTCAATCCCAATGGGATCTAGCACATGGCGGCATTCATTGTGCTGTGCGAGGGATTCCTGGGGATCAGCCCCCACTTCAACTTGTAGATGCACTTCTTCACCATCAACCTCCAGAAGAAGAGGGAGAAAAGCAGCAGGCAAGAGCTGCACATGCCAATGGGGTGCGGTGGCATCCAACTTCGGAACAATCGGGTCGGCGAGTACCCATCCATGCGGCTTTTGATGTCCAACAAGGGGTGGCATTCGCAGTGGTTCTACCTCAAGAACAACGCCGCTGCCCCTCTGCCGGAGTTCACCAAGCGCCTGATCGAAGAAGCCCCGTAGTCATGGAGGAAGTGGGGCGTCTAGGAAAAGGACAAGAAGAAGATCTGAGACCACATCGCCGCCATCCAAATCTTGAAGGAAAATGGCTTGAAGGGGTCGAGCGTCATTGGGGCTTACCACGCAAGGAGGGTGGCGCCGTTGATGATGCATGCACTTCCGCTATATGCAATGGCGCCTGAGGCATCGTTCGACGGAATGTCGCTCGCCAAGGGGATGCTCCCCAACTCTGAGATCGTGCAACGCATCAAGGAGGCGATGGAGCCTTTGTGGGATGACGCAGGTGCCGCCCTTGACTTTGTCTACCTGGTGCCGGGGTATCCTCTAATGTGGCTGTAGTTGGGCTACATCATCTTCGTAAGTTCCCCTTTCCCTTGCCTTTCCTTCAATTGATTTCCCTACCCTTGATACTAACCTTGAGAGGGGCAGGACCGGCCAAGGGATCTCATCCTCATGGATCACCCGATGTCATTGCCGAGGGATTCAGCCATGAGGACGACAAATCACACCGAGGGTGAGTAGCTGAGGAAGGCAAAGGAGGACAAGAAGAGGAAGAGGCAGCAGAAGCTGCATGCATGGGAACGAGGGGAGGATACTGACAGCGATGATGATGATGACGATGGAGACAACGATGAGGTAGCCGACAATCTCGAGTGGGACAACCTAGAGAGCAAGGATGCACTGATAGGTATCAGTTCGTCCTTACAGGCATCGAGGCCCTTCCCATTCCACAGAGGGAAGGGTACGTCTGGGGAGCTGATGGAGGTGGACCGTACAGTTGGCCTGTCTCAGGAGCCAATAGGGGCGAACGGTTCTACCATTGCCCCCGAGGTGCCAGCGGAGGCGAGCGTCTCTGCCATCGCGCCCCAAGAACCAAGGGGAGCGAGCCCCTCTACCCAGGAGCAGGGGGTGGGCTCAAAACGGCCTTGTTTCGATGAGGCAGAGCAAAGGTCGGGGGGTTTGCCCCCCAAACACATCTGCCACCCGACGGTGCCGAGGTGAGTTGTTAGTTCCTCTAATATTTCCTATTTCAATCGGATTTCATCTTGACTTATTCTCTTCGTCCCTTGCAGCATCGGTAGACAGCATAATCCTTTAGCGCTGGTGCCGAAGAAGAGCGTCGCCCTCCAATTAAAGCGGCAGTTGTCAGCTGGTGCCATGCACATTTTGGGCAGGAGCAGCGCCAGTGTGACCGCGTTGCCGGCCGATCAGGTGCTACCCACGGTGGCGCCCGTGCCCTCGGTGGGATAGGTGGATGCGGGGGCTCAAGGGGCGCCTTCAGAGATCATAGAGCAACCGGTGATGGCTGCGATACCGCTGCCGATGGTGGGACAGATGGGGCTACCAACTGCGCTCGTGGCACTGGCCATGATGGGCATGGCGCAGCCGGTCGTGACCCTATCAACACAGGTGGTTGTGGTGGCAGTCATGACAGATGGGTCATAGCTGGGCACAACTACAGCAGCGCCTGAGGCAACGGCATGACCCGTGCCATTGGCGGCCCAAGCGACAGTGCCTGGCGAGGACCAAATGGAGGGGGATGTGGCCGAGGGGTCCCTAGGAGTCATGGTGTTGGGAAAGGGGTCGGCGTCCACACCGCTGACCCCTTCCATCGCCGAAGGGGGTGTCCCAGTAGGGATGTCAAAACGAGAGGGGTCGGTGGCGCTTGGAGCTGGCAGGGAGTTGTCCTTGGCCCCGACATTAGTGGGCAGCGGCTCGCCTGCACAAGGCGAGCCCCTGCTCCGGTGGACGAATCCACAGGATCCGGCGTCGATGCTTTTCACCCTTGACAATGCCACCGAGAGCATGGAGCGGGAGAGCTTCGACGTTGGGATCGCGTTCGTGCTTGAGGCCCTGAACCATGCCACGAGCGCATTACGCGACGTTGTCGTTCCCTCTGGCCGGGTATTGTTTCATCCTTCTTCTTGCCTTTATCTTCCTTTTTTCTATTTTTTGTATCCTGATCATTGTGTTCCTGCAGTCCCTCATAGCTCATAGCCAGAGGAAGTCTCGGTTCCTTCGTCAATAGGAGGAGACCTAGGACCACCTCATCGAGGAGGCACGGCTATACGGGGAGGTGACCCCTCAGCTTTTTGCTGCCCAGCAGAGGGTGGCCAAGCTTACTCCTCTTGCTGAGGAGGTGGCCAATCTTTAGTCGTAGGTGTCCAAGGCCCATCGGGATGCTAACAAGGCCAAGAAGGCGTTCAAGGCCCTGTCGGTGAGGTCATGGAAGGATGAAGAAGAAGCCGCTAGGGTCAAGAAGGAGCGGGATGAGGTGCTCCAGAGGGATGTTGAGACCCGCCAGCGGATCCTTAACCTTCTAGATGAGGTTGAGAAGGAAAGGGATCTAAACCTGGGGGCAGAGGAGAAGTTCATCGCCCTAGAGAAGAGGATAAGCCTAGATGCCACAACGGTCACTTGGTTGCACAAGGAGTGGGATGAGCTGCTCCAAACCATGGAGAGGCCCCTCTCAGAACATGGCGCGGCTTGCGAGGAGCGCGACTAGGCCTGCCAAGAGAGTGACAATGCGCAGCAGAAGGTCAGCTCCCTCTCGGTCAAGCTCGAAAGCATGTTGACCCAGAAGCTTGAGGCCGAGAGCATTTCTACCGAGCTGGCTATGGACCTCGCCGAGGTGAGGAGGAATCTTCAGGCGGAGAGTGATGAGCTTGGTATCCTGAGCGCCGCCCTCATAGTGGTCTGCGACGACCTTTAGGTGGTGTGGTCGGAGGGGACTAGCTCGCTCGCGGCTCATGCCATCGAGATCACAGCTCAGGTGCGCTAGCTTGAGATGAATGCTCTTCACGCCAGGGTCAATCAATCCTTCACGATTGCTCATTCTCATTATGGAGACATCATTGATTTGGAGACGATGAGCCACGGCTACACGTCTGGCTATGAAGTCCACGAGCTAGAGGAGATGGAAGCGGCTCTGGCTCCCCTTTCGCAGGACCTGGCGAACAGGATAGAAGACATAGTTCTCCCTCGGAGGGGCTAGTTAGTTAGATAGGTCGGACGATTATTTTTGTAATAATTGGACAAGTTCTGATCCCTGTATTTTGTTCGAACAAGTCTAATCTTTTATTTCGGTGTGAACAAATTTGTTTTTTTCTCCTTTTTTATGTGTGAAAAGGGGTTAATGCATTTTGACCCTTTCGTTTGTTAAGACCATAGAGCTCGGGGTATGGGTGAACAACCTCTGATCATGCTAGTGAGCAAGAGTGCCATAGCCGCTAGGGCATAGGTTTCTTGCAATCCAACCAACCTTACTCAGTCGTTCATTTTCGCAAACCTTGCCACTAGGTTTTTTAACGTGAGGAAGGGGTCGAACATGGCGATTGTTTCAGAAAGGGTATAAATATACCCTTATTAGCCCCTGAGTGAGACCCAACCCCTTGCCATTGCTGGGGTTGGGTGTCACTAAAGATTGAGGAGAGGATAGCGAAACTAGTAGGAGAAAGCGTCTCTTGTTTTGAGAAACATCATTCTTAGTTTTTGTACGTACCCCCTCCCTAGGATCTGAGCCATCGTTCTACGACCGCGCATTCGGTCTTTTTACGAGTCCAACTTTCCTTGAGCCCCCGCGTGTAGCAAGGGTCCAGTCGAGGGTCGGCTCGTCTTTGTGATTGTCACCCCATCCACGGTTTCCACAATCGGAGGGGTTGAGCTAACATCACTTGCCACGATGGCTCGAGTGACGCACTCGATGATCTCGCTAACAGGAATGTCCGAGTGGAATCTGGGTTCATCGTTCGTGATGGGGTCGGCATATCCCTCATGTGGCATTCCACTGCTCCTTAACTATCTCTCGGTAGCGGCCCGAGCTATTTGATCAACCTAGGTGACCTGCTGGCCTCTCCTTGATGGAGATTCCACAGGTGGGCCCCTCCAAACCCTTCTTGGGGAAGCCAAGGCTGAAGCTTAGGATGTGGGGACAAAAACACCATAGCCGCTGGGGCGTAGGTTTTTTGTGGCCCGACCAGTTTTACTCAGAGTTTGTTTCTACACACCTTGTTTCTAGGTTTTAGCGTCACAAAGGGTTGGGCATAGGGAATGTCTACCGAATAGACACTCTTGCCAGCTCTTTTTGACACAAGGCGGCCTTAGGCCCTTCATGGGCTGGCCTTTGAACCTTGGTCGGTCAGATCCCTGAGTTGGGATCGAGTGGCTGAAAGGTCCAAATGGCTAGAGGGGGGTGAATAGCCTATTAAAAATTTCTACAACAACACTTAACAAACCGATTAGACAAATATGAGGCAAAGCGAGTGTTGCGCTAGCCTACTAAAAATGCAAGCCACCTACCATAATTCTAGTTTCTATAGTGTCTATTCACACAATGGCTATGTCACTACACTAAGTAAGTGTGCTCTCAAAAGCTAACTAAAGAGCCACATTAACCAAACTAACAAGCTCTCACGACTAGCTACACTAAAGAGCTTAACAACTAGTTTGCAGTAATGTAAAGAGAGAGAGAGCAAGTTGGTTATACCATCGAGTCGAAGAATGAACCAATCAATCACAAGAATGAATACCAATCACCTCGGAATCAAATGATGAACACAATGATTTTTTACCGAGGTTCACTTGCTTGTCAGCAAGCTAGCCCTCGTTGTGGCGATTCACTCACTTGGAGGTTCACGAGCTGATTGACATCACCCACCAAACCCTCAATAGGATGTCACACAACCAACACAAGATGAGGATCACACAAGCCACGAGCAATTTACTAGAGTACATTTTGGCTCTCCGTTGGGGAAAGGTCAAGAACCACTCACAATCACCACAATCGGAGCCGGAGAAAATCACCAACCTCCGCTCAATGATCCTCACTGCTCCAAGCCATCTAGGTGGTGGCAACCACCAAGAGTAACAAGCGAATTCCATAGCGAAACACGAACGCCAAGTGCCTCTAGATGCAAACACTCAAGCAATGCACTTGGATTCACTCCCAATCTCATAAAGATGATGAATCAATGATGGAGATGAGTGGGAGGGCTTTGGCTAAGCTCACAAGGTTGCTATGTCAATGCAAATTGCCAAGAGAGTGAGCTAGAGCCAGCCAAATGGTATTTATAGACACCTCCAATCAATAGAGCCATTGGCTCAATTATTGGGCTGAGTGCGCATCGACTGGACACGTAGGTCATGTTGCACCGGACACACCGGTCATGTATACCGGACGCGTTCGGTATGGCGATCGAACATGTTCGGTCGCTACCTGACTGCCACGTGTCCAATTCAAACTGATGTAGCCATTGCTGCCACACATTCACCTATGATCGGATGCTCTGTTAGAAACGACCGGACGCTGAGTTAGAAATGACTGGACGCTGAGCCACAGCGTCCGGTCAAGTCTAGAGAGTACCCAGGTCCGATCAAACGTGTCTGATCGAGTCCAGAGAGCTCCCAAAGCCGCTCTAGGCTGATGCTCCTAGCATCCGATCACTCTGGACCAGACGCTCCCAGCGTTCGATCAACTGTTACACTGAACATTGACTTCGCTGATTCACACCGGATGCGTCCGGTGTGGCGATCGGACGCGTTCGGTTGCACTTTGCAATTCAGTATCGAGTCACATATCAGACGTGTCTGGTCACCATACCGGACGCGTCCGGTCACTCTGTGACCAGCGCGACTAACTTCTTTTCAACTCTATCTTCTTCACCCTTGCTCAAATGTGCCAACCACCAAGTGTATCACCTTGTGCACATGTGTTAGCATATTTTCACAAACATTTTCAAGGGTGTTAGCACTCCACTAGATCCTAAATACAAATGCAACGAGTTAGAGCATCTAGTGGCACTTTGATAACTGCATTTCAATACGAGTTTCACCACTCTTAATAGTATGGCTATCGAACCTAAATGTGATCACACTCGCTAAGTGTCTTGATCATTGAAACAAAATGGCTCCTACCATTTATACCTTTGCCTTGAGCCTTTTGTTTTTCTTTCTCCTTTTCCAAGTCCAAGCACTTGATCATCACCATGGAATTACCATCATCATGTCATGATCTTCATTTGCTTCACCATTTGGAGTAGTGCTATCTATCTCATAATCACTTTGATAAACTAGGTTAGCACATAGGGTTTTATCAATTCACCAAAAACCAAACTAGAGCTTTTAGCGGCTCGAGCCCCTGAGCCCCATTGGGCTCGATAGGGGTCGGCCAAGTTTTATGCGTCACCCCGTCCATGGTTTCCACAACCGAAGGGACTGAGCTAACAACACTTGCCTCGATGGCTCGAGTGTCGTGCTCGGCGAGCTCCCTAACAGGCATGTCCAAGTAGAATCCGGGTCCATCGTTCATGACGTGGTCGACATAGCCCTCATGTGGCATTCCACTGCTCCTTAACCCGTCTCCCGATAGATGTCTGAGTCATTCTAGAGACCAACTTAGGTGGCCCATTGGCCTCCCCTCGATGGAGATTCTGTGGGCTCAGGTCGAGGTTAGGATCGAACGAGAAGGTCGAGATGACCCTGTCCGCTTCTGAGCGGGTCGAGCAAGGGCCACTGGGGCTCATCTACATTTTCTCCCCTAGTTCTATTTGATGCGAGGCAGCCTCAAGCCCTTTGCGGGCTGGCCTTCGAACCTCGGTCGGTCACCGCTCATATCGAATGAGATGACTACCGCTTTGTGACGCCACGTGAAGCGTTGTGATGCAATAATTGTATATGCGATGCTTGGATGTATGAGATGAATGTATGGATGAATGTATGAATGCATATATGAGATTTGATGTATGAATGATCATGCACTGGAAAAGAAAAGTGGGGGTTGATAAAGTTACCTCGATGGCTCAAGTGACGGGTTCAGGGAGCTCTTACCGGATATGTTCGAGTGAAATCTGGGTCCATCATTCATGACGGAGTCGGCCTAACCCACATGGGGTATCCTGTTGCTCCCTACCCATCTCTCGGTAGCGGCCTAAGCTATCCGATCAACTTTTGGCGACCTACTAGCCACTCCTTGATGGAGATTCCACACATGGGCCCCTCCAAAACCTTCCTAGGAAGGCAGAGGCTAAAGCTCGGGGTGCGAGGATAAAAACTCTGATCACGCTGGTGATCAAAGGCACCGTTGCCGCTAGGGCGTAGGTTTCTCGTAGTCTGACCAGTTTTACTTAGAGTTTGTTTCCACACACCTTGCCTCTAGGTTTTAGTGTGAGAAAGGGTCGGGCATAGAGAATGTCTACCAAATAGGCACTCTTGCCGGCTCTCGAGTGAGGCCCGACCCCTTGCCATTGCTGGGGTTGGGGGCTCAATAGCAAAATTAATAAGAGAAAATGTGCGTAAATTAAGGGTGACCCATCTCTCAGCAGTGGCCCAAACTATCCGGTTGACTTGGGTGACCCACTGACATAGGACTTACCTCAATGGCACGAGTGATGGGTTCGAGGAGCTCTTACCGGATATGTTCGAGTGGAATCCGGATCCATCGTTCATGACGGAGTCTGCATAACCCATGTGGGGCATCCTACCACTCCTTACCGATCTCTCGGCAGTGGCCAAGCCATCCGATCGACTTGTGTGACCCACTGACATAGGACTTACTTGCAGAGATAGAGGATGAGATCACCCCCTAAGAAATTAGTTAGGTAGATACGCCAAGCGGTGAACTTGTATTAAGTGGACAAGCTCTAAAATTTTGTTATGGCCTAACAGACTTTTAGCCCTTCTCCCCTTTTTGTATAAAAAAGGTTAGTGCGTTTTGACACTTTTCGTCATTAATGCCAGAAAGCTTGGGGTGCGGGGACAAAAACTCTGATCACGCTAGTAAGCAAAGGTGTCGTAGCCGCTGGGGCATAGGTTTCTCACAGCCCGACCAGTTTTACTCAGAGTTTGTTTCCACACACCTTGCCTCTAGGTTTTAGTGTGAGAAAGAGTCATGCATAGAGAATGTCTACCAAATAGGCACTCTTGCTGGCTCTCGAGTGAGGTCTGACCCCTTGTCGTTGCTGGGGTCAGGGGCTCGATAGTGAAATTAATAAGAGAAAACTTGCGTAAATTAAGGGTGACCCATCTCTCGGCAGCGGCCCAAACCGTCTAATCGACTTGGGTGACCCGTCGGCATAGGACTTACCTCAATGGCACGAGTGATGGGTTCGAGAAGCTCTTACCGGATATGTTCGAGTGGAATCCGGGTCCGTCATTCATGACGGAGTCTGCATAACCCACGTGGGGCATCCTACCACTCCTTACCCATCTCTTGGCAGCGGCCAAGCCATCTGATTGACTTGTGTGACCCACTGGCATAGGACTTACTTACGAAGATAGTGGATGAAATCACCCCCTAAGAAATTAGTTAGGCAGATACGTCAGGCGATGAACTTGTATTAAGTGGACAAGCTCTTAAATTTCGTTATGGCCTAATAGACTTTTAGCCCTTCTCCCCTTTTTGTATAAAAAGGTTAGTCCGTTTTGACCCTTTCCATCGTTAAGGCCGTAAAACTTGGGGTGTGAGTGAACAAATTATGATCACGCTGGTGAGCAAAGGCGCCATAGCCGCTGGGGCATAGGTTTCTCGTAGCACGACCAGTTTTACTCTGTGTTCGTTTCTGTAACCCTAGCTTCTAGGTCTCAACATGTGAGAGGGTCGGGCACAGAGAATGTTTGCCAGGTGGATATACTCTTAGATGTGTACCGACTCTTTCCTTAGTTAAGGCTAAAAAGCTTAGGGTGTAGGTGAACAAACTCTGATCATGCTGGTGAGCAAAGGCGCCATAACCGTTGGGGCGTGGTTTCTCGCAGCCCGACCAGTTTTACTCAGCGTTCGTTTCTACGACCATCGCTTCTGGGTCTTAACATGAGAAAGGGTTGGGCATAGAGACTATCTACCAGATAGATATGCTCTTATTATCCCTTGAGTGAGGCCTAACCCCCTGCCATTGATGGGGTTGGGTGTCACTAAAGCTCGGAGAGCGGATAGCGAAACTGATAAGAGAAAGTGTGCGTATATTAAGGGTAAAAGCGATGTAGCTGCTCGATGTTCCAGGCATTGACAAAGACTATGCCGTTGATGGTCTTGAGCTTGTAGGCGCCTGGTCAAAGCACCTCAGTAATGACGTACGGCCCCTCCCATGGTGGAGAGAGCTTGTGGCGGTTCTTGTTGTTCTGGATGAGATAGAGCACTAGGTCATTGATGTTGAAGGCCTGACCCCACACTCGACGGCTGTGGTACTGGTGCAACACTTGCTGGTATTTGCCCGAGCCAAGGAGGGCGGCATCACACGCTTCATCTAGCTAGTCCATGGCATCATTGAGGGACGCCTCGGCTCCCTGTTTGTCGTATGCCTTGACCCTTGGTGCTCCATAGTTGAGGTTGGTCGGGAGGATAGCCTCAGAACCATAGACCATGAAGAATGGTGTGTAGCCGATGGCCCGGTTGGGGGTCGTCCTCTGGCTCTAGAGCATCGTGGGAAGCTCCGCGACCCATCATGCGCCCAACTTGTTCAACCGGTTGAAGATCCTAGGCTTGAGGCCTTGTAGGACATGCCGTTTGTGCGCTCGACCTGCCCATTCATGTGGGGTGTGCCACAACGGCCCAATCGATGTGGTGTGGTATTCATCGCAGAATTGGAGGAAATTCTTTCTGGTGAACTGTGTGCCATTGTCCGTGATGATGGAGTTTGGGACCCCAAAGCGATGGATGATGTCAAGCAAGAACAGCATGGCTCCTCCACCGCCTCCCTCACCCGACGTAGAATCTCCTCATCGGAGAGGGAAACGGCAGACATCTGGATGCCCTCGATCGGATCATCTGGTGTCATGTCAAACAGGCGCCACTGCCGAGCCATCAGCGGCAGCACCCTCCGATGGTGGAAGGCCGCCACAACCACAGCCACTGTAAGGTCGTGGCTGCGTAGCCTCTCCAGTCCCTCTAGGAGCGGCTGCAGCTTGGGCTGATCCACCACCGGGACGCCGTACCTCCACTTCTCCGGCAAGCTCTCAATGACCCACCCGGTATAGGGGGGAAGCCCGCTGTCATCGTTGCAGAGGTAGAACTAGCTGTTGTACCAGCGACGGTTGGACGACACGAGCTGGGTCGGGATGTAGAGGTGCTGTCGGTCTTGGCGCACTTGGAGAGTGCAGCCGCCAACCCTCATCGCCTTCCACGTGCTCGTTGTGCCCATCGGCTTGGTGGTGAGCCCCGCCCGGAAGAGGTGGAGCCATAGCTCCCAGTGGGGGGCAATGCCCAGGTACCCCTCACAGACGGCGACGAAGATGGCCGCCTGCGCGATGGAGTTGGGGTTGAAGTTGTGAAGCTCCACGCCATAGTAGTGTAGGAGCGCCCACATAAACCGGTCTGCCGGCAGGCCGAGACCACGCTTATGGAAGCACACGAAGCTCACGATGTAGCCATCACGTGGCCTCAGCTCCTGCTCGCCCCCCGGAGCAATCCACTCTGGCCTGGTGGGGTCGGTAATCGGGCAGAGGAGGCCATCATCGATGAGCGACTGCAGCGTCTCCACGGACACGTCGGACGGACCCCAAGGATCCACCTGAATGACAATAGCGCCGCCAGCCATGAGTGCGGTGGAGAATGCGGCTATGGCGGTAAGGCTCGCTCTCTCCCTCTCTTCCTCCTCCTTCTCCCTTCTTCTCCCCGGCGCTCTCTGTTCTTAGCGATGGCTCGAGGTTAGAAAAGGCGAATGTAGGCAAGGTAAGGAGGAGAGGGGCGAGGCTCGTCATGTATTTATGTAGGAAGGGGGCGAAATGGACGGGCAACGAAACCAGGAAAGTTTCCCTCAGATCTGGCGTAGTTAATCTAGATCTGATTAAACCGCCCACGCGTCCACCTTTTCCTCATTAATCGCGCGCACGGTAACATCCTATCCGCAGACATCGCGTCACATCCAACAGCAGCGACAGCAGGCGCCGTTTTGCCTCCCCGCGAAACCGCCCCAAAAGGCACGCCCGCCGTTGTCAGCCGATGGGAGAGGAATATCCTCCACCCGATTCTTTTTAGACGAAGGAACTGGGCACCGAGCCTGTTACGGTCTAGGGGTTAGAAGGCTAGGCCCCCGAGGGTCTCGACAGCCACCCCAGGACAACAGAGTCAGGGATGACTATGGGCGAGCCCATACATGACCGAGGCCCAAGCAAGCGATCACTTGGGACGCCCTAAGTCGTGTCCGAGACCGGTAGGGAGGTCTCTGAATGGGATCCCACCGTAGGGAGGCACCGAGCCCCCGGGGCCAATCGAACGGCCCTGGGACCCACTAGAGAAGCCCT